>NC_072733.1:76254378-76530028 GCF_026930045.1 Uloborus diversus
GATTTAATCTTGCTAAGCAGGTGGTGCAGTTGATGCCATTATTTTTTTCAAAAGCATCTTTACTTTTAACATGAAGCCTTAGGATAACCGTATAGCAATACAAAAATCTTCGGTTTTCCCTTTGGCCCAGATCAGGGATTATGTGGGTTAATGACATCAGCTTTGATTACTAAACTACATGGAATGCAGCTGAGTCCCTGACCCTAGAGGCACCCTTGGGTAAGATATCAGGACATGAAAAAAAAAATAGCAATGAGGTATCAAGGAAAAGGGATTACTTGTGATGATGACTCACTGAGCAAAGCATGGGATGTTCAAAGAAGCTCCCACACCTGAAGTAAAATTGCTTTATACATTTCTATAAAGGTTGTGTAAAGTGAGAGAGAGAGAGAGGTTTTTAAAGAAGTGAGATGAGAAAAAAAAACCCTTATTTATAAAAAAAAAACACACACACACACACACCAAAAAAAGTTTAGTTGTGCCAGTCATTGGAAATTAAAGGGTTCAATGACACTAATTCCCCACACTTTTGGTTACACTTCATTATGTTTAGTGAAAATATATAATACATTCAAATCTCAGACTGGTTCAAACTTCAAGTTATGGGAAGTTACCACAGCCCCTCAAGGAATATTTGAGATATTGAGAGTTGATTGTATAACACAAATAAAAAAATAATGTGTTCCGGGATTTATTCCAGATGATTGAAGACCTCAGTGATGATTAGTGGTGACCACGGCTTGTTAAATATATCCATGGTTAAAGTACAAGTTCCCATGCCAGATTGATACTTTTGGGACTGCTGGATCAGGGGTTGCTTGGCTCCTGGTCTGAATCAAAAAACCAGAACTGTCTTCAAGGCCTCATCCAACTGGTTAATCTCTATGTTGTAGTAAGTATGACCCTGGAGTGTTGAGAGAGAGAGAATCCCATTCTTCAGTTGATTCAGTAGCTACTCTTCAGGCTCGGAAAAAACCGAAAAGCACAAGCAGAGTTAATGGCAGCAAACGAAGCCAATTCCCTCTACAATGTGCCATTCAGTCGGGAATTTCCAGCCTCTGCAACTGGATGCCTGAAATAGTTCTTGAACTCTGGGAAGAAAAAACAACTTAATTTAAAAGCAACAATATTATGCAATGCTAATGGACACAATCTGTTTTTCATCTTGTTCAGAAAATAATATATTTTATTTCTCAACATGTTTGTAATTAAAATATTTCGTCAATAGGTACAATAATAAAATATCTGTTATCAATAGCTTATTTGCTATTACTTTTTTTGTCATATATTACACCAAGGTGTAACCATGTATTATATAAAAAATTTACTTAGCTATGATTGCTTCATAATAGAGATTATATCAAGAATAGAAGCAAGACACATTCATACGAAAGATTGTTCAAGAATTAAATGCATTGCCTGTGTATTACAAGAAAATTCTCTAAATATAGTATGGCACAAAACCAATTCAAGTTGAGAATCAAGTTTAATAACAGTCTGGGAGTAATCCAAGTTTCCAATTACGCAGATTAACGATAGAGAATAGCATCCATAAGAAAGTAACAATTTTAAAGATCAAACATACCCACACTTCCATTGATTCAGTAATTACTCTTCAAGTTCGGAAAAAACCGAAAAGCATAAGCAGAGGAAACGGCAGCAAATGAAACCAATTCCCTCTACTATGTGCCATTCAGTCAGGAATTTTCAGCCTCTGCAACTGGACACCAGAAACAGTTTTTAGACTCTGGGGAGGAAAAACTTAATTTAAAATTTGAATGCAACACTATAACAATGATAATGGAATAGCATACAATAGTTCTAAATAGGTATCCATCCTATTCAGAAAATAATTAATATATTTTGCTTCTCAACATGTTATTAATTAAAACATTCTTCAACAGGTACAATAATAAACTAGCTGTTATCAATAGCTTATTCTCTTTAACTTTTTTTGTTGTTGTTGTCTATTACACTAAGGTGTGACCATCTATTATAAAAAAATATATTTCAACTATGATAGCTTCATAATATTACATCAAGAATTGAATGCACGACCTGCTTATTACAGGAAAAATTTCTCAAATTATAGTATGATACAAAACCAATTCAAGTTGAGGATCAAGTTTCATAACAGTCTAGGAATAATTAAACAGATAAACAATATAGAATAGTTTCAAAAAGTAGAACTGTAATAAATTAAAATAGATTGGACATCTTTCTACGTATGGAGAAAAAATCTCAAGAATAAAAACAAATATCAAGCAGTAAAAATCCTCAACATATAAGCACTTTAACCTGGAGCGTTTGTTGCTGCTCACAGCTACTGCACCCCACATGATACTTTGATTTAAATACTTCAGTATTTATCCTTAAGCATGTGACAATATCTGGAACTGGCAAGAAAATCAAATCTGCATGTTATTTTTCTGAAAGTCATGAAGCAATTCAGCAATAAAAGCATGATTGACAGATCTTTTAAAGGATGATGAGTGAATTATTTAATTTGAGATTTCCGTTACACAGAATTCTATTAAATAGCAAAAGCTAGAAGGAAAAAAATGATTGTTTGATAACTGTTTTATAATTCAAAAAGGTAAGAATCTGCATCAGATGAATATACTCCTGTTTTAAAACATAATTTGGTCAATAGGTACCTGCATTTTGAAAAAGAAAAATGCATAAATTATTTTTCTTCTAGAAAATACCATATTTTGCTCCTGTCTGTAACTTAGCAATTTTACTCAAATGAAACAGATACACTATATAGGAAGCTAAATATAATAACTATTGCAGAAATAGTTATTAGTTAACAGAGAAATCTCATTTCGTCTAACGAGCAAAGTATTAAGTCCATAGCAAGAAATTATTGAAATCAAATCCTTATTTACTTCATATCCATAATAACGACGTTCATCATTGAGCGAAACCGTTTTGTAAGATACTATTAAGATGCATTTCTTTAGAAATTAGTTGATTTAATATGAAATCTACACTGAATTACAAGCCGTTATCTAAGTTTACTTATGCTTTAATTAAAATATGAATAAAATTGTACCATTGTTTGTTTCCTTTATGAATCAAAGCAAAATCCTCTTTGTTCTCATGTTCACGAGCGCCAAACCATTACGAGATCACTTTGAAGAAAGAGAAATACATAAATTAATCATTTCATCTCAATAGCTCAATATTAAATACATTGTAACATGTTATTGACATCAAATCACATTTATGACATGCAAGATCGAGCGAAACCATTTTGCAAGACATTAGGCAGTTTTTGAATAAATATTCGTTGAAATAACAAATGAAACTTGCAACATTACTAATTTCAAGAGTTAATTTGTGTTTTTGTGAAACATAAATTCAAATTAATCATTAAAACGTACCTCACAATCACCTAAATCCTCAGGCCCCCTCGTGTATCTACCGTTTGTTCGCGCGTCAAACCATTGCGTCGCCAAATGTCAAGGTTGCCGTAAATTTCCCTGTAAAAATCGCCAGGATTTAGCTGTAATTAATGTCCGCCCAAATACCGTGCTGCTGCTGTCAGATTAGAGTCCCTATATGAAAACGTAGTTTTCAGAGTTGCGACAACGCGGCATCATTTTCCTATTGGTCGAAGACCGCCTGAGGCAGTGTTTCTTCTTCTCCCGTAGGATTAACATGGAGCGTATGACAGTGCTGTGGAAAAACCCAGAATCTGGAAAATTAAAGGTGAGTCCAAGATTTTAATGCTCATATAACTGTTCTACAATGTTCAAATTATACGTGTGTAGCTTTACTTGAGTGAGTCCATTCCTATTTCTTTAACTATCGCGTAATTATATCAAGAACATGTGTTCCGGTGTGCTAAAATTCCCTTCTGACACTTTATTTGGGTCTTTTATAGTTAGTTTTCCTGTTAAATCGATTATTCCAATCACAACGTTATTGAAAAACAACACTTTAAGACAAGGCAAAAGTTGAAATTGTGTAAATTAAATTTTTTTAACGATAGATCTCTGTATTCGGTTTGGCGCGATCAATTTCGTGCTTGGCGACGAGTGGAAGTAAACAAAACATACACTTGTGATGTACGTGAGGATGTCTTAACTTGTGATTTGTATTATAAATGCTGTATGTTTGAGAATTTTTTTAAAAAAATAAATGTGACTTGATATTAAAACCAATTTTAACTTATGTTTTAATGTTAGGGTTTTTATTTTTCCTGATCATTGACAAAAATTGACTTATGTATCGTTTTTAATATTCCTTCAAGCTATAAAACTCCAAGTTAAATCTTTTCTTTATGCAACGTAAGTATTTACAGTGTCACATTTTTGTTTTTTGAAAGGAGATGCAGAGGAAATAAAATGCTTATAAATTAATTACAGAATTTTCAATGCTTGCTGGCAGTATCTTTTAATAACATTTAGATTTAAGGAAAAACGATTTGTTATGATTTTCTGCTAAATATTTATTAGTTAAAAATTGTAAAAAAAAATATCAATTCGATTATGAAATTAATGTCACCACATGAATTTGCCAAAGCGTTTGAGGTGGATATGAAGTAGAACACTTGCTTGATACACGGCAGTTTTTATCGATTTTTTAGATTGAGCGAGCCAATTTAAAATGTACTATTTTATTAAAAATTTAATGAATTGTAGGCAGTTTTGGTTATTTTGGTAATTTACTCTTTTTTATTCAACAAGCACGTCACTCACTGTGTGTTCCATCATAAACAGGAAACTGAGATGTTCTAAGTTCGTTTCAAGTAGTGTGTTGGTACTTTTTATTATTCTCTAATTAGGGTTTACTAATTTTTAGGTTGCCTACTTATTTCCTTTACATGCTACTCTTTCTTTATCACCTGAAAATAAAGTGCATACTATCATCCCGCTTCAGGTTAGTAAAAATTTCTATTTTTATTGAGAAAATGATTTTTAAATAATTATGGCCATGATTGATACATAATTAAGTTTTAACAAATGTTGAATTAATAATGAGATGAGGACCGTTATCATGGGTTTTTGAGATTGTAAAAGTCCTCTCAGCCACAGCTCTTGTTTGTCAGAAATTAGGTACATTTAAAGTTTTGCGGGTTGAAATATCAATACTTTTATGATAAAATGCTGAATCAAAGATTTTTTAAGTGAAACTTTTTATGCGAGGGCTTTGAAGTTATGATCCAACCTTTTTGTGTGACAAAAAGTATTGGGGATAAGCAATGTCGGTTAGAAGGAAAGCAGTGGCTTGCTTGCCTTCAGGTATTGGAGAAAACTGAGACATTACACTCTTCTCGCTTCCTTTCTCATTTTGTATGGTTGCATGTACTGCGTTCAGGCAGCACGGAGATCAATATGTACATTTGTAATTACTTACTTTAGTTATCGTAAACAGATCATTTCTCTTCTTAAGAAGGAAGAAGATGATCATTATTAGTAGACACATGTATATAATTTTATGTAAAAATATGAATAAGAAACACAATCTGTTCAAAAGTGTTTGATGAATAGTTACAATGTTTCACGTCTATCGTGTCTCATTATGACACAACCTGTTTCTTGGAATCAAACTTTAGAAGAATTCTACTCTTCTAGATCAGCAGAAAAATAAGGTACATGAAGTTCTTACCCCACATCAAGTTCGTAAAAATTTCAATATTTGGTGGGAAAATGATTTTTAAATAATCCTATCTCGTTAATGTGGAGTTAAATTTTAACTAGTGTGGAATTGCATTTTAAAATAAAGGCTGTCATGGTGGGGTTTTGAGATTATCTTTTAAGATCAGGGTTCGAAAATATCCGATATTTTGATATACAGTCGAGTCCCAACTTACGCGAGGGATGCGTTCCAAGACCCCCTCGCGTAAGTCGGAATTTCGCGTTGTGGAAAAAGGTATGTAAAAACTTTTATAAACATAACCAATAATTTTAGACACGTGTAAACACAACCTTAAACAGTTAAAAACCTTTTCTTAACCATACCTTACTGTTTCTTACATAAAGAACTGAATTTTTATTTGTATTTAAAAAAAAAGCCGTTTTATTCAACATAAAATTCTGCTATGATGCACAAAAACAATGATCATTGGGAAAGAATGACATAAAATAAACCAGTACTGTACGTATGGCATGTAGTAAGGAGAACAAATGCCCTATAGTTGTACTGTACAGTTGATTCAGTAATGATATTTGTAACTTAAAAAAAGTGAAAATGATGATTTATGCTGCAGTTATTCTAATATATTTTTAAATACAGTTGCTTCATTGGTTCTTTTATAAAGTTTCCATCTATGGCATTACCCCTCTTCCTGGTTTCTTTAATTTACAATAAAAAACAGCTTCCATTTTCATAATTTTTGCATTTTGCTTGGATACTATTACTCGGTGAACTTTTATGGATTTCCTTTTCTTGACTTTTAATTGTACGTATGGAAGATTCACTCATACCGTCATACCTAATTGTTGTGTGACCCTTCGAAGCATTTTTTGGTTCAGCTTCAGCTTTTCAAGAAGCTTTACCTTTTCTTTAATTGTCAGAAACTTTCTCTTTTTCTTTCTATCTTCACCAACTTTAGGTAAAGCAGCGCTCCTAGGTGTCGTTATATTTTGTTAATTTTTACATTTAGAATGAAAAAAAGATAATGGAAAATGAGAAGTAGTTATTTATATAAGCGATAAAAGACTAGTACAGTGTGGGTACTTCTGCTCTCAGTGATTCTAAAGGGATGAAGGTCTGTTCACGAAAACAACTTACTCACCGCGGTTCCTTTCCGAAAATTTTCATAATGCAAGCGAGGAATTCGCGCTAGCTCAAAAATTCTTTACTGTTGAAAAAATTGCGTTATAGCCATTTCACGTAAGTCGGATCGCTTTGTAGTGGGAGTCGACTGTATATTGGATATTTTGATATTTATCCAATGTTTTCAACCAATGCAAAATAAAGTGTTTAGTAACTGCTTCCTTAAATCAGAGTTATTTATTTTCTTATATTATTATTATAATGCATCAACTTTAAAAGTAATTTTTCTTTCATTATTTATATTCATTTATTACATGTTTATGATTTTACCTCACCCACTCAAAAAGTAATTCAATTGCATCCGAGTTCATTTCAACCACTCATAAAAATAAATATATAAATACATAAATATTCAATTTATCAGAGCTTATCTTAATTTGTTGAAGTCTTTAGAAAATCAATACTTTTGTCAGGAAATAGAACATTGAAATAAAGGGGAATTCAAATGCTCTAAAACAGTGGTGCCCAGCATACGGCTTTCAAAACTGATTCATGTGGCCAGCTGAAATATCAGGTATAGATAAATGAATTTACTAAAAAATGTGGCTTTATTGTAAAGAATTTAAATTCAAGCATCAGTATATTGCATTCTCTATATTTTTACTTCACTTAAATTTATATATTAAAAACAAACAAAAACAGTTTATAATTAATTTCTTTAGTATGTACTCACATTTTTTCAATCACAATCACAAGTAAGCACTTTGATGAGGTGGTGGCATTCACGTAAAAGATTAAAACAGGTGTTCAATTTTTTTTTTCCGCAATCTTGACTAAAACCATTAAAAAAAAAATTAATTCATAGTTTTCTGAAAAGTACTCAGGACTGCTGAAATAACACTTTCTGGAATAAAATTTGTTCAATATAACTGTACCATGTGATTTCATTATAGGATTTGTAGGACCATAGGAGCTATTTGTTGGTCAAAAAATAAAATAAAAATATTAATATTATTCAAATAATTGGAACCCGTACAACATGCCCCACTGTCCAACGTGCCCCACCTCCCCCTACAATTTTGTTGTGGATATTCCTGAGTGAGGTGCAGAAAAAACAAGCAAGTTTTCTCACGGTTCCTAAAAAATTTAGAATCACAAACGTTCATTACTTTTAGTCATCATAAACTGATGATTTCTCTTCTTAAGAGCAAAGATGATGCACAGTAACAAATATGTACATAATTTTGTGTACATAATTGAATGAAAAGCAATCTATGCTAGTCAAAAGAGATTGATGAATTAGGTAAAATATTCCCCTGTAATATGTGTTACTTTTTCAAGTGTTTTTAAAACACACCCTGTTATTTGAACTTAAATTTTACAACACACTTAATGCAAAGTAGTTGAAATACAGCTCTATTTTAATTAAAGTGTGTTTATTTATTTTCCATTTATAATTTTATGAACTAGTTTAAAAAAACATTCCTGCCAATTGTGTTCAGCCGTATTGATGATTTAGCACATTTGAGGAATTTTACTTCTGCTTTTAAATGTTTGCCCTTAATGTTTTTTAAGTTTCTTCCAGATATTCTGCAACTTGAAGAAAGCTCAACTACTAACTGAATTATAGCCCTGATGCAGATGTTCTAGAAAACTCAGGATAGTATTGTACTGTTCGCTTAAAGAATTGTATAATAGAATGATCTCCAATATTTAGTTTACAAGGATGTCCAGAAATCATTTTCCAAGTTTTCTTAGCTTGACAGCTTTATCAAAACTAATGAAATTGTTTAAAAATAATAATAAACTTCCATACATAATATGCCATTCATGTTTGTTATGCTTCTTATTATGCTGATGACTTCAGGAAATTTGTTGCCGAAATGGTCTTTGGACTTTCAACAATGACATACAAACCAACAAAAATTCTGTGTTTAAATGCTAAATAGTGTAATTAAATGAAATTTTGTTCTTCATACAAACAGTGCTGTATTTCTGATTTGTCACACTTATTATCATATTTATTATCATTCATTTGTATAATAATATTGAAATGTAAAGAGGTAAAACAAACAATAATTTTGCAACAGAAATTGAGAAATAGCTGGAATTTTGTTTTGATTCTCTTAATTTAGAGTTTTGAATTTGTTTTGTAAAACAAATGCATTAAGGTTTATGCTTGTTTGTCATGTAGAAATATTGTTTTCAATTTAGATTTTTAATAAATTTTTCGGTATTCAATGCAAGGCTAAAAAATTTAGGTATACATAAAATTATGAAAGATATATTTAGGTTTGTTCATTTCAGCATTAAATGAACAGTTCATTGATTCTTATTCTCTTTCTGTAGTTATCCAGAAATCCCCTCCCCCTCTCAAGAACAGATTTTTCTCCCCACTTAAACTACAGGACAGGATTTGAATAACTGCAAATAACTCCAATTTTGGAAGGGATAGGTAGCAACTGTTATCTTAGTCCACTTCTGACTGTCAATGCACCTTCTCTGTTTCTGACTAAATTCTGGAAGCATTTTTCAGGATGTTTCAATATAGGTCATGTTCATCCATCCATGATACAGGGTAATGAATGGAATTGCAATCTATATGAAAAAATCTGAACAAAAAATTCAATTTATTTCAATCAAGGGTTTTTTTTCCCACAAACATTCACTTCACAAATAGTATAAAAGAAAATAAATTACAAGCGTCAGTATATTTTGCCCTGTCCAATCGAAACTCCCTAATTAAGTAGATGGGAGTAAAGCCTATAACAAAATTTATTTTCTTTATGCTTATAAGTGACTGAAATTTTTGATTAAACTTGTGCTTTTTCCATAGTTATTAGTTTTAAGAAATGATACTTTGGAGTAAAGAATTTTTAAAAATTTGATAATAATAACCACATTTTGAACATGTGAATATTTTAAAGTTACGTTGCATTTCAGAAAACACAAAGATTAATCTTTGCTTATTTTGTTACTTATGCAGTTATTGACAATAATAGTTTGCCCCAAAAATCTATAAAAACTACAAATTGTTTTGGTACCCTGAATTTGATTTTAATTGCCTCATTGAGAAAAATGTCTTTGTTTTCTCTGTTTTTTGTGTGTGTAAAAATGTCAGAAATTCTATGTTTGAAATAAAGTTTACAGATGTAACAACACCAAAAAATAAATTGAACATTAGAGACTTTTGTTGTAATCTTTATGTGGTAATGACCTGAACTGTTAGTATGGAATGAATGAGTTTTTCTTCATGCTAAGTTGTATTTAAAATCTCTGTCAAAATTAAATGTAAACATTGCTTTTCCACGAACATTAAAAATAAGTACAAGTCCTCTGCTGGTGCTGGGAATGATTTTTTTCTTTGTTTCATTAAGAAAGTGTCTACTTTCTTTTCTTTATAATATTGTTTTGATTTGAAAATATTGTTCAAAATGTAAGTAATAGATGCATGATGTGATACAGAAAAATAAATAAATAACAATAGATACATTTGTTTCTTATTCATATGAGTTGAAAATAAGTAATGTTTCAAATTACACCCCCTCAACTCCTCAATTTATTTCTGAATATTACTATCTACATCAAATTAAAGTAATAATTTTCAACTTTATTCAAATTAATATTTTAACCAAGAGTGCCTACTGAACCACTAAAATATTTAGAGGTTCTTGGTATTCTTTCTCTCTTTTTTTTTTTGTTACCTCGTTTTGACCATCTACCTATTTCTAGTATTGAATTTTCAAATTTTCCTTTGCATATTTATCTTTCAAATTTTTAATTTAATGTTTAACTTAATCACATTTAAATCAGAAAAATTGTACAGGGTAAACGTAAACATGCAATTTTTTTTAAAAGCAAACCATTTTTATTAGTAATATTGCTTTTTAGATGGTTACAGGAAATATTTTTAGATTTAAAACTCTTTATAACGCTTGCCTTTCCAAAAAAAAAAAAAAAAAAACCCAAGCAATTTCTAATGTGCATTATCTGTCGTTCATTTATTTATTTTTATTTTCTTACCTTTTTTTATCTCTTCATTTATTTTATTTATTTTGAATCAATTAAATTCTAATACATGGAGATGAGAATTCACATGCTGCACCCCCCCCCCCCCCCAAAAAAAGGAAAAAATAATAATAAAAATTATTTTTTAAAAAAAAGGCAGATTTAAATGGATATATTTTTGCTGAAATTAAAAAATAATAAATTATTCCTTAGTTTTAACTGTAAAAGGCATGTGACAGCAAAGTTGCACTTTTTGAAGATTAGCCCATTAGTGACTGACGTTTTTAATTAAACTTATGTTTTGTTAACAGTTAAGGGAAACGACACTTTGAAGTGAGAATTTTTAAACATTTTGTAGTAATAAACATATTCTGTACATCAACTATTTTGAAGTTACGTTTTATTTCAGAAAACACTAAGACTGTTTTGCCACATAAACATAATAGTCACGAACGTTTAATTTTAAATCCTGTCTTGGTACTCTGGTTTTGATTGCTTCATTAAAAAAATGAATTTTTTTCCGGATGAAAATGCTGGAAATTATGTGTTTTAAATAAAGTTTATAGATACAATAACACCAAAAAATAAATTGAACAACAGAGATCTGTGTTTATAACAACAACAAGACTACAACAATAAGATCATGCTATTGATCTGAAGACTTAGCATGAAATAAATGAGTTTTCCTTTTGATAAATTGTTTTTAATTTTTACTTTTTGCTTTCTCATAAAAATTCAAAATAAGTACAAGTCCTTTTTTGGTGCTCTGAATTGTTTTAATTTTGTTTCATTAAAAAAATGTCTACTACCTAACTACCTATCATTCTAATATTGTTTTGGTATAGAAATGTTGTTGAAACTTTTAAGTAATAGATAGTGTACTTTCGAGAAATAAATATAAAAAAAAATGGAGACATCTGTTTCTTATGCATATACGAATGTTGAAAAATATAATGTATCAAAATACTTGTCCCCCCCCCCCCTTTAGCTTCCCAATTTCTTTCTGAATATTTCGATCTGCTAGTTAATATAATTTCAGTTTTCAACTTTATACAAATTAATCTTTTAACTAGGTGTGCCCACTAAACCATTGAAATATTCAGAGGTTCTTAATCTCTTTTTTGGACTGTGGGGGAGGGGGGAACGAGATAGGATCCCCGCAGTAAGGGGTGGCCCACATCTTGTGGTCCAACAGCCTATGAAATTGAAGAAAAAAAATTGAAAAAAAAACTAGCACTAAGACTTATTTAACGTTACAAACATACACTGATCACCTCTGGGGAGGGGCCATACAGATTTTGTTGCAAGGAGGCCCAAAATGTATAGATCCAGGCCTGGATAGGGTACCGTGTTTTAAGTTTTCTACATATGTCTAGTATTACTCTTTCAAACTTTCCTTTGCATATACATGAGTGCAATAACCCTAACACCCCCCCCCCCCCCCCGTAGGTGGCCATCCCAGGCATATATTTCCCTTCGGAATTTTTAAGTTAATGCTAAACTTTGTTCCATTTAAATCTGAAAATTGTATTTTTTCCCCCTTTATAGAAATAAAATAAATAAGTAATGCTTTTGATATCAATATAAGAAATATTTCTAAGTTCAAAAATCTTTATAAAGCTTAATTTAATGTAGCAAAAACAAGCAATTTTTTAAGTTCGTTATTTTTTACCAATTTATTTATTTTCATTTTCTTAATCAGTTTTTATTCCTTCATTCATTTTGAATCAATTAAAACTAATATAATTTTCGTTGTCTCGGAATCTTTTGATTAATTTAAAATTGATCGTATTAAAGAGAATAAGGTTTAAGAAAAAATCTGCTTTTAATTCTGCTAACACAGAGCCATTTTGTCTTTTTTTAATGTTTGAATCTAAATCGAGCGTTTCATTTTTTGACAGCATGCATTTTCGAATCAGCGTGCTTACATCCTTCATACCCGTTTCAGCAACTCTTCCCGCTCCCGCTTGTGACTATTTTTTTAAAGGAAACTCGAAAGCGAACAAGGAGCCAATCTTGCAGCTCGGCGGCAACCCTATCTTCCCCTGGAAACCGGTTGCGCTCTCCGAGCGTAGCTGTTGTCGCAACTCTGAAAACTACGTTTTCATATAGGGACTCTATGTCAGATCAGAGGGAAAAGTTGGAGGAAGTGTCTGCTACTCCTCGATTTTTCTAGCAACCTTTGTAGTAACTTGGCGTGGTTTCAGACGTCCTCGATATTTGGCGATCACGTTCGCGTTGTTTTTCCAGCGAGCAACAACTGCGCATCGTGTTTGCTCAGCATACTTTCCTATATGGATAGTATTTTAATGATCTAATTATTGTAATTATGGAGGAATGACTTTTGAAGTAGGGGCGAAGTTTTCCTCATTTGAAAGCTTACAAGACAAATTACGGAAGAAGAGAATTTTGCGCATTTTGATGTGCAAGATACTGCTAAATTGACGAGTGATGTTCATATTCGACACGTTAAAAACATGGAACTGTCGAATTGGTGTATTACAAATTAAAATACACCAATGTTTTTGGCGGGCGAGAGTGCCAAAAAAAGGAAAGAAAACAAAAATGAAAGGAAATCTATAAGTGAGTATAAGTTTTGTATGTTGAGCAGTACACCGAACTATAAGAAATATAATCTAATTTTCTTAAAAGTTGCTTCCTCTTTAAAAAATAATACTACCTTGCATGTATTAGCTGTTTTATAAGGTTATAAATAAATACACTGCTCAAAATGTGTCGCAATTCATTAATGACCCTAAGTTTGCTGATGATTGGTTTTATGAACCGTATTTAGTCACCAAACAAGATATCTGGTGTTTTGGGGACCTCGATTTGGTGTATTTTTAACCAACATAAATGCAGCTTTCTGTTTGATAATACATTTATTGCATTAACTGCCATTTTTTATACTAAGAGCTCCTACAGCTCAACAGGCAATTAAAATAGCAATGGGTAATTATTTTATACTTAATGCCAAATTGCTTCATGTAATATCTTTTCAATAGTGTTTTTATAGCTCTTTTACTGTGTGTTATTCTTGTTGCACTGTAATGTTTGTATTATATTCCTGGCTTTTTTCTTTTCATGGCAATGCATTACTGGTCCAGTTTTTGTGAGGCTACTTTTATCTAAAGATGGACAGCATCTTGTCGAGTGGATGTAAATAACAGCTAAATCGTTAGTGATTTTGACCTGGAGTTTATGGCAACTATGACGTTAGGCGACTGCAATGGTTTGACGCGCATGAACGAACGAAAAGTACCCAAGGATAATTGGTAAGGTCAAATTTTAATAATCAAGTTTGATTTATGTTTCACAAAAGAACTAGATAAGTGCCCAAAAAAAACAGTATTGAAAACTTCAATTCTTAAAGAATCAAATATTTATTTAAAAATTGGTGCACCTAGTTAATCTATTACAAAATTGTTTCGCTCGACCTTGCATGTCAATAATATGATTTGATGCAGGTAAAATGTTACAATGTATTTAATATTTCGCTATTGAGGTGTAAATGATGTTTGATGCACTTTTGAATCCATTGGGAGACCTGGAATCCTATTTTCTCAAGTATTAACCTTGAAGTGGCCACTACTGAAGCACTGATCACAAGTGGTGTGTTTATCTTATATGTCTGTGAGCACTCCAGGTTAAAATGCATTGTGTGCAAAGCATTTCCCCGCTTGATATTTGTTATTCTTGATTTTTTTTTCTATGCACAGAAGGCAGAAATTCATATTAATTTATTATAATTGTTCTCCTTTTGGATGCTATTCTATATTGTTCATTTGAGTAAGTAGAAACCTGGTGTAATAGACAACAGAAATATAGCAGTTTATTTATGAAAACGGTGAAAACTCATGCATTGCTTACTATTCCATTGTGATGCATTGTAATATTGTTGCATTTAAGATTGAAATTACATTGTTTTTTCCCCCCACAGTTAAAGAAGTATTTTGGGCGTGCAGCTTCAGAAACTGAATTCCTTACTGAATGGTACATGGTAGAGAGATTTGGCTTCATTTACTGTCAGTCATTTCCTCTGCTTGTACTTTTCAGTTTAGCCTGAGCCTGAAGAGTAACAACTGAATCAACAGAAGTATGGATCTGTACGATGTTTCAAGGGTTTTCATCTGTAAGAGGTAATCAAGTAGAAAATCATACAACTTTAGTTGTATGTAGTATTTTAAAAGTAGATAAAGTAGTATTTTTACTTATCTTAGTAGTATTTTTAAAAGTTGATAAATGACACAAGTCTACATGAACTTTTTCCCATGTGTTCTAACTTGTGATTTTTTATTGATTTGTGTTCAAAAAAAATTAAGCAGAGTAAGCTATTAAAAACAGCTTGTTAACCTATTAAAACTATTAAATAAATGATTTAATTAGAAATAGATGAGAAATATAATACAGTTGACTCTATCTAACGACTTTCAGGGGACCGCAAAAAATCGTACTTAAATAGAATACTTCTAAAACTGCAGTGGAGTATCTGGTACTATGAAAAGTCATTCAATAGAATGTCGTTAAACAGAGAACCAACTGCAATTTGATGTTTGAAAAAGGAGAAAAAACAATGCATTGTGTATTATTCCAGTATGATTATGATGCATGGCAATATTTGTGCATTTAAGTTTTAAATTAAGTTGTTTTTCCCCCTTCAGTCCAAGAAGTATTTCGCATGTGCAGATGCAAAAACTGAAAATTCCTGACTAAATGACACATAGTAGAGAGATTTGGCTTCATTTGCTGTCATTTCCTCTGCTTATGCTTTTCAATTTAGTCTGAGCCTGAAGAGTAATAACTGATTCAACAAAAGTATGAATATGTGATATTTCAAGAGTTTTAATCTGTAATAAGTAATCAAGGAGGAAATTATTCAACTTTAAAATCATCAAATAACAAGTGTACATGAATTTTTTCTTATGTTCTAACTTTATTATTCATTGATTTGTGTTATGCAGTTGACTCTAATTCTAATATTTTTTTTTATCTCATAGATTTCATTGGGTCCCTAACTCTTGAGAAGGCTGTGGTTGCTTCCCGTAACTCAAAGGTTACAGCCGTTTTTTTTCAGGACTTTGAGTACAGTGATTGAGAGTTAACTGTACTATGTAGTATTTTGTCTACACATCTGAGGAGCAAAAGCTAACTGTGCTGTTAGCAAAAGATAACAGCTCAGGCTCATTGATCTCTCGAATTTAGTGATTGGCATAGCTAACCTAAATAATTTTTTACTGTGTATTTGTTAAATAATTTTTTATACCTTCTGACACCTCTTTACACTCCCCTGATGAAAAAGTGTTACGCAGTTTTACTCCATATAGAGATGTTTGGAGCTTCTTCAGATCACCTGTTTCTTTCATGTCTTGATATCTCTTACCCCATCTTTGTTAATAGCACCCATAATTTTTGTAAAATGGTTCAAATGAAAAGAAAGTAAATTTTTAAGCTCAATGGAAGACTGTAGAAGCATATTCTTGAAGATTTAAAGCTTGGATCCTCCTTTTTCTAGATATTTGCCTAGAAGCTTGTTAAGACATCTTTAAAGGCATCCTACGTCGAACATTGAAGGAACAGTGTGAAGCAGGATAATGGTAGAACTAATGAGACATTGGGGCAAAATATTGAAATTATTTTGTGCAATTTGTCTGCTTGTCATCAAAAAAGGGTGGAAGTATCTGAAGACATAACATGCCTCATAACAATTCATTTAAGAGGAATTGGTTAATTTTTAAAAGGTTTTTGCCATATTGTTTGGAGGCTTGCTCCATTTCCCTTGAATTAGGATCTTTTGATCAAATCTAATTTGTTAAACTGATATATTTCTGTTTCATTCATAAAGAAATAAAGATTTGATCATTTGAATTGGTACCTACTATGCATATATTTTTGGAAGCTATAAATAAAGTTCTTGTATCAAATCTATGTGTCTATATTTTATGTTTTCTACCAGATTGTTAAAAAATTTTCTGCAACCTCTCAAATTAGCTACTATATTTTTTAACAGCTACATCTAGCCATTTCATATAAATCTTAGAAGTGTGGTGGGAAAAAAAAACATTTTAATAATTTGAAGTTTGGTTGCTCAAAAGTTTGTTTCTTTCCTCTCTTTTTCAAGATTGTCATTTTTTTCAAGCATTTGCAGCATAGCCCATTCTGGTCAAAAGACCCCACAGTAATACAAAGACCACACACAAACTTTAATTTCACAATTTTACTTGAAAACGCATAAATTGTTGTAACTTGAAAAAAAGAAAAAAAAAGGCCCTGGCATTCATTTGAATTTTGACGTCTTGAATTCAAATTATGTTTTTCAAAATCACAAATTGCGATAGGACCCTACTTGTTGAGTTTCTATGTATAGAATGGAAGTAAAGGACAAATTCACACTCATCATATCATGACCAATGATTTTCTAGGTTAGGTAAAAGGAGGCATATTCTTAAAAAAAACTAGTAATTAGGATGAGGTAATAAAGAATGACCAAATTGCACTCGTGCACTTTTCATAAAGATTAAACTTACAACGTATAATGTTATACCTTTATCTTTACCAGAATTAAGTATTTTTAGATGTTTTTCCTGAAAATACTTGATTTTACACAAAAAAAAACCTTTATGCAAAAACTATTTGAGGTAAGCCTTGAATGAAAACGATTTGTAACCATGACGACAAAAATTAGTCTCGCTAAATAAATATTTAAAACAAAATTTTTATTCGTTTATAAATATTTTATTAATTCCCTCATTATTTGGGGTTTGAGTATACATATTTAATATTTGTTTTCTCCTATTATGGGAAGAAAAAAGGAAAATAAATTTTTTGATTAATTTTGTATTTAATGACTCAAGAATCTCAACGGAATATCAATTTTCCTTGATGTGGAGTTGAGATACGTTCATTAATTAGCATATCGATCACTTAAATTTATTTTACCGATCAACCCGTGAAAAGATTATTCTTGGCACTTTTTCCCCCCCTACTCTAACCTAAACTCCAAATTCGACCTACAGAATCTGCTTTTCCCACTTCTGTAATGTTCCTAACTATGATATGAACGGAAAAATCGCACTTTTTTTCCTTTCTAGGAATAAATGGTTTTGAGTTTTTTTTTTTTTTTTTTTTTTTTGGACCACCGTTTCAGGAGGTGTTTTGTCACCAACCCTAATCTATGCTAGACTGGCTGGAAGTTGCGCCCCCCCCCCCCCCTTCCCCAAAGGATAAATTAATTTCACTATTTTAGTTATTACTTGACTTTTCTTTTGCATTTTTTACGTAGTTAATTAAAAAGAACACAAAACACACACAGCATATTTGCTTGCTAAGGAGGTATTACGGGAGTCAGAGGCTCAGAGTTGCAGAATACATTTAACTCACTAGTTTCGAATTCAAGGGACCGTATTATCGCGATTCGTCCACTAATTCTTCTTTGATGGAATCAATAATTATTTTGATATTTTTTTTATTTTAATTTTTTTTTTTTTTTTTTAAATTTGTAGGTGCTCCTAAAAGAGTCATTTTGATCGAAGAACCTATTTGCGATTTTTTTTTTTCAGCTCATGAAAAATGCAAAATGAAAGAAATCATATGGTAGTTTCTTGGGAAAAACCATGATTTTTAATGGAAACGGCATGTAGTATCAATACGTTATCTCAACTGTATCATGGTTTCAAGAACAAATCAGCAATTGTTTTGAAATTCACACAAATATAGTTTCTGAATTCTTCAGTAAAACTTATATGTTATGATTTTCTTTATAAATTAATTTAAAAAACTCAAGTGAAGTATGGGTTTATTTAATAGCTTTGCTCTTGTGTTATAATCTTAACGGCAATGTTCCTGAGTAAAACTGCTCATTGTCTAGCATCTCGGTGACATTATATTGAATTTAGTATTTAAATGGCTTGAAACGTTAAAGATGTTTTCGGGCTACATTAAAAGTATATTAGTGCATAATATTCATGTACTTCGAAGTAAATTCCTCGATCTAAAGGAGAAATAAAAAACATGCACTTTTAAAAATAAAGTCATTAAAACTTTGTTATAAAACATCGAAGGTGACGCGGGGGGGGGGGGGGGGGGGGGGGGGGGGGGGCTATTCAATTTTCCGTACCCTTTCCAAATGATTTTTCTGTATCCGCCCCCTGGCTGGCTGGTCGTCGCATTCGTATTAGTTATTAAGCACAAAGTACTTTTTTTTTTATCAGGGACAATTGCCACAATAGACCATATAGTCGTGGGGAGGGAGGGGAGGTCAGGCCCGTTATTTGGACAGTTTGGTCTTAAAGGAGGGTAGCCTCCGATTGAAAAAACTATAAGATCTTGAAGGAAAACTCAAGCTCTGGCGGCCCTGTATTGGTAGGCCCAATTTTTTTCTTGAAGGGGCTCTGTTTTTTATTTTACTTTAAACTGAGCAGGACCGGATCTATAAATTTTGTGCCCCAAAATCTGTAGGGTCCTTCCCCTAGTAGTATGTTTGTGACGTAAATCCAGCCCTGGAACCGAGGACACTCATGCTCCCCTCTCCCATTGTGCATATATACAGTAGGGAATTCATAACTATATCGTCCAAATAAGCTGTCGTGCTGTCTTTGTGTAGATCAGAAACACGGTTACAAAGCAAGATTCATGCTTAGGAACATATGACGTTAACGTAATGCTGACGCGCGATATTCATACAAAGTCAGAAACCGAAACAGAGGCAGTGTCGGATTACCTGAAGAAATACTAAAAATGATGCTGAACAAAAAAAATCAACAGTTTCAGAATAGCGTTCGACCTTGCCAATGTTCATTAAGATAAAGTATAGTAGTTGACATTAGTCCAAAAAAAATTTTATGACGGGGGGGGGGGCAGTTGACACCTCCCGATCCCCAAAAGAGACAAACTTGGAATGAAGAAACAGTTTAATAGTATCAAAAGAGTGCCTAAATCTTTCTCATGAGCGGTGTCCTAACTCCATTTAACCCCTTGATATATCATATTGATCCCGGAAAATGGGCGCCCATATGCAACATTTTGAGAAGAGGGAGACCAGATATTTTCCCCATGATGTAGCAGGATATATTTTCCCCGTGGAAACTGATTTCTGTACTGATTAGAGTTATTAAAATTTGACATTTTTGATAACTTATTCATTAGTAGCTAGAGAAATGTTAATACATTTTTGCAAAGAAAAAGTACTAAAATCAAGAAAGCTCTGATTTCCGAGGGTGCCCACCTGGGATAGGGGGGGGGGGGGTCATGGCGCATACTGCGCCATTAAAATATTTATAGGGAGGGGTATTTTTCTCATTTGGGGGAGGAGCTCAATATTGAGAGGGGTGCGCCCTTGCCCTTAGGGGGACGCCTCGGTGAGTTCTAAGGGGGGAGAGCTTGAGCCCTCACTTGCCACCCATGTGGGCGGCTATGACCGGAGTACCCCCCCCCCCATAAAGAGAGTCCCTCTAAAATGAGGATAAACATATCACTTAAAACTACCCCCTTAAAAACCTAATTAAACCTAAATAACGTCAACGGTCCTGTTCAAGCGACGC
Source organism: Uloborus diversus (assembly GCF_026930045.1). Classification (NCBI taxonomy): domain Eukaryota; kingdom Metazoa; phylum Arthropoda; class Arachnida; order Araneae; family Uloboridae; genus Uloborus; species Uloborus diversus. The sequence continues at coordinate 76,274,652 of NC_072733.1, forward strand.
ATCAAATTAAGGACAGTAGTCCCTGAAAAGCTTCATTTGAATGACAGGGGTGCTCATCCCCGATGGACAAGGGCGCATCTCTTCTCAATGTCGCAAAAAACACCCGAGCAAGAGTCCCTCCCGAATGAAAAAAATACCCCTAAAAGAACCTCCCTAAAAATGCCATGATCCTCCCCCTAGGTGGGTACCCCTGTGAATGAGGACATTTAATACTCAAGAACTCAAGCTATATTATAAAAAGAAAAACATTTCCCAAAAGTCTCCATTAGAGTATTAAGAGATCTCCTTTCCAATACATATTCCTCTTAACCATTTCCGCCCTCTAAAAATCTCCGTAGGGACTCTATAATACTAGTTCGAAAACCCATGAGAACTCTAGTAGCCTCAAAGCTTTTGTAACATCCGAACGTATTTCTCAGCACGCAAGAAAAAAATGGCAACCGACAAGATTACTCAACTGTATAATTCGTCATGTAATTTTTTTCCTGTAGAATTAGAAATTTTTCGCCAAAATGAGCGATTATTTTGCCAATAAGTAGTCCCTACTGGAGTAGACTACGTTAGCCAATCATAGCTGCTTATTTTCGAGGAGTAGTAGCAACGTCCAAAGTTGGAAGGAAAGTGGGGAAATCTGGATTTGTGTTTGTGTGTGATCATCTGGCAACACTGCGCCATTGTCGCTGTCAGCTCAGCCATTTGCGTTTGCGTTATATTTGTTCTTGTTGACATTTGTATAGTTTCGAATGTAATTGCTTGCGCTGAACCTTATCAATAGTCTTGGATTATTTTTGTAAGCATCGCTTTCCAAAATTATTATGCATTTCTCTTTGATATTTTTTCTTTGAGAACTTATTTAAACAATTCTCAAAATATGACGAATTTTAAATGTAGGGTAAATTCTCCGGCCAGTCTCCAGCTATCCGTACTATAAAGTCATATACTTACCAAATATAGTTCTTTTAATCGAGGCTCCTGTTTTTCGGTACCATCTTCTGATATCCAGTTTACTCATGTTTTTCTACCTTCATTTGTTGAAAGTTTTCTTCATGTACATACTTTTCGACCAGATAGGGTCAACCGGGATAAAATGGTTATAAAAAAATAGCTTTTTTGGTTTTGATGATCCATAGCAGAAACATTGTGAAATATAATCATGTTTTCACTCAATATTCTATACATTGTGCATCTTAGCTCTAAATTGAACACATTTTGTTTTTACTTTTTGCTTTAATATTTGTTTAAAAGGTTATATACCTATTTTACACCTGTTTCGGGGTAAAATGGGTATATGTTGTTAAAAGTTGAACTATACTGTAATTTAGGGAAAAAATATTTGAAAAAAAGTTTAATTGCATTAAAGAAACAATTTTAATCCAAAACAGCTATAATATACTACTGACTGAACCAAATTTATTAACAAAAGCTGTATAGGCAAAGACTTGGGGCTTGGTTGAGGTAGCATTTGTACAATTCGTAATGCCTGCATATCAGCAATGTCATCTTTCTCGGGGAAACACATAGATAAATCTGCAGACGATTTTGTAGCAAACTTCACAGTGTATAATTCACCTTCATCTGGGATTTCCATATAAGGGCAGTTCTCAAAAGGTGGGAACAAAAAAGTTAACTTTGGGCAATTTCAAAAATTTTCAAATTTGACATCAATTTTGCTTTTATTCTATAGTATGCATACCTACAACATAATATATGAACAATGAAAAGACAGCAGGTATTTGTAAAAATTGTTAATTAACAAATTAAATCAGCAGTCTGTAGGTAACAGATTTTGGACATCATCATAATGTAATTTTCAGCATTTTTGACAATTGTTAATCTGATTTTTAACTTTTCCAATGAAAATTTTATTTACTACTTTTTGAATTTTGCAATTTAATGATAAAGAGGATATTAATGAAGTACTTGAATGGCTATACATACTGCTCTTTACAGACAATAAAGTTTTGGAATGATTTTGAAGAAGTTGATGAAAGGTAGAAAAAAGCTTCATGGAAATATTTATACAAACTTGTAGTTTGATCTATTGGGACAAATAAGGAATAAAAATAGACAAATAAATACGACATATATTTTTTTAAAGGAAAAATAAACAAAATATGCTTTAAGAATGAATGTAAAAAGTGACATCAGTTTAAATAATGAATATTTTTTCTAATGTTATAAGAATTAAAACGATGTCTAAAAAAATATTATTGAAAAAAGAAATTCTTATTTCTATTTGGAGACCGTTAAATTATGTTTCCAAAAGAAAGAAGAGAAAAAAAAACTCTAAAATAATAAAAGCGGCGGGAAAAAAATGGTTGCGCAGGTGATAAAGTCGCCAAAACTGGTGCAGCTGACGATTAACTACATTTGTCAAACTGGAATTACCCTCTGGTAACCTTTGTCTTATCGTATACTGTGTTGTCGCCAACGGAGGTTTGCTTGGCGATTTTCTCGCAAAATGGCTTTTGTAACGATCATAACCAGCCATGTTTCGGCTGTAATTTATGTATTGTTCAATGTGTAACGCATTAATTATGCAAAATACCAACGGATTAAAGAAGATAACATCATAATAACCTTTTTTATTGAGGTTAGAAGATAGTGGATTATAAAAAAATTAGAAATAAACGTACAGAATTATCGGCGTCAAGATCGTAACGTCATTTGGACATCTCACATGTATGTAGTGATGTGGATCGGGTAAATACCCAGCGGGTAGGTAAATATTTTTTGGGTATTTACCCAAGGCCTGGGTAAATACCCAAAAACTGGGTATTTTACAAAAAAAAAAATGCAAAAACTGAATGGGAAATTTTTTTTCAAAATCTAAATATGAAATAATTGCTAAAAATATTTTTAATTGAAAGACTTGAAATTATGAAAGAAACATATCGTGAACCAAAGAATCTTTCTTTTCAATATCATAATTGGAGAAGTATTTAGCAATTCAATGATGAACTTGGAAGAATAAACAGAGAAGTTATTAAAACTATGATGTTATTTATTTTATTGCTGTTTAAGTGATAACATGGCAAATATAGAAACAGTTTTCACATTAAGCAAAAATAAATAAATAAAAATAAATAAATAAATAAAAATATTGTTTTCTGTTGCTTTGCTCATTTGCATTTGCTCCCCGGTACTTCATGATGAAAATTTATTCAAACTATTTTTAATACACCCAATTAATAATGTAGGGGGGAGGGAGATAAATATTTTTCCCCTGGCATTTATCTGAAGGCAGGGTAAATCCCCTAGGAATTGCGCATTTTGCACGAAACAATTTAGGTGGTGTCAAAAGGTGATTTTTTTTTAAACATAAACCAAAAAAGGAATGATTAAAAATATAAAAATTTATGTATTATAATTTTTTTAATTAAAATCTTAATGAAATCTAAGGCTTAATGAAAAAATGATATGCAGAATACGCCTGAACACTTGAACTAGGTTTGGTGGAAATTTTTGTAAAATATATAGGTAAATAAATAGTAATAATAAATTGAGCGACATTTCGTTACATTTTGATGTCATGCAGGGACATGGGATATATTACTGGGTTATTAAAGACGAGAACCTTAAAAAATCGATTTTTTTTTGTAACCAGTTAAGCTTTTTACATTTTGTAGAATGGCTTTTTATATCTGAAATTTGGCTATCAACATTTATGAGGCATATCCAACACATTTAATGTGAATATCATATTTGATTGCTAAGTTGTTTCACACAATAATTCTTTAAATATGTGATCAAAATACAATTTTGGGCAAAAATTTGTTGTTTTGTATATGGTTGGTTATATATATACATAATAGAATACATACAGAAAAGTATTTTAGTTGAATACAAATTTTTGAAATAAATACCCATTTTGGGTATTTACCCGGGTATATACCCTGGGTATTTACCCCTAAAAATAAATACCCGGGTATTTGACATCACTACATGTATGTTTAAGAAAAATTATTTTTCTTCTAAGATACTGCATAAAAGCTTATGAAAACACTTTTAAACAATTAAAAATTGATTATGAGGATCGATAAATACCTTTAAAACGAAAACATCATATACTTAGTTCTCAAATAATAGCATTGTAAAGATCGTAACTTTTGGACATGCATCAAATTTCAAACTTACTTTTTTTCTAAAATCGTTTACAAAGTAAATAATCTGTCTTTACTTTTGTTATTTGTGTAAAATATTAACAAAAAATTATTCAGTGTAAGATTCATACCTTTAATTTTTTTTTGAAACGTATGGAAATAATTAAAAAAAAATTTTTTTTAATGGTACATTTGCTCAGTTAACATTTTGGTATGTCCAAAATTGTGCCATTTAGCATAGAAAATATTTTTTTAAGGGCATTTAAAGAGCTTTTTTTCCATAATTTATGTCAATTCTTGTCTCTATACAGCATTATAATTTACCTCAAAAATTATAGAGTTAATTAAAATGAAAGTTATTTGGTGTTGATGCTTCAAATTTGAAGTCTGTGTTTGCTCCCACCTTTTGAGAACTGCCCTTGTATCAATTTCCACTTATCTGCTTCAATGTTCTCAAAATCTGCCCTAACAAAATTTTGCCCCCCTTTTTTTTCATTTTTTTTTTTTTTTTTTTTTTGCTGCCGCTAAAGTCCCATATCTTTTTTTTATTCCCCTCCCCCAACTTAAAAGCCCTTATTGCCGCCACTGCATATTATAGGGTATTCAGAGTACTGGGACATCGGCCTATATTAAGTCTATGGAGTTACGTCGGAATCATCAAATGTTTGTTCAAAATCTAATCAAATTAGTATTTTCATTATTCAGATTATTTTTTACCTAATGTGCTTTATCTTTACTGTATGCAAGAAGCAAGAAAAAATGATTAGTTACACTTTGAAAATGAAATAGTAAATAATACACAAGTTTGATACTTGTTAGATCACAATGGGAAGATCACTCTTTTTATTAATGTTGTAGTTCTTATTAAGTTGACTGCTATGAGAAATTCTTTAAGTAATCTTCCCTCACAGCAGACTCCTCCCAATAACAAAAAAACCTTCTGTCCCTGTGACTGTCCCCTGTTCGGAGGTACTACTATATTTACTTTTTCAGGAACAAATCTGATATACCCCCCTCTTGGCGACTTTTTCCTGTTGGCGCCAAAAAAGCGTCGCCAAGAAAACTATGTATGACGTCATATGTCATACATCGTTCTTAGCGATGCTTTTTTAGCGCCAACAGGAAAAATTCAAATTATGTCATTAATTATTTAATGAAATTAATGCATTAATTTTTTTCCATTGTTTCTCCGGGATACGAGCCCTCGGTCTCATAGTACTTTCGTAATGAGACCTCGGCTCGCCGGCCCTGCCTCGGTCTCATTACGAAAGTACTATGACACCTCGGGCTCGCCAGGACCTCGCTGCCGCTCGGTCCGTTATCCCTCCGACTTTTAATATACATCACAGTCGGATATAAGTCACAGATCTCCTCCGTTCAGTAGGGTCTGGTGGGGTAAAGTGGTCATAAAATCATAGGTTTTCAACTTATGCGAATAATAGATACAATAAATTCTTTAAACATTTAAACTTTTTTTGTTTTTATTTTACATTGCATTATTAAAGAGCACAGTACATTGAGTTTTAGGAAAATAAATATTGATTTAAGTAGTTTTATAACACTTTCTTTTCCCTTTGTATTTATGACCACTTTACCCCATGGGGTGGGGGAAAGTGGTCATAGCATGGGGTAAAGTGGTCATAGTTAAAAATAGATGCAAAACCATTATAAACAACCCTAATATTTGTATATTTCGGTTATTTTTATAGTTACAAGTATATGCACAAGCATATGTGTGTATACACGAGTATATACGTGTCGTGTAAACATTAGTAAACACGTTCATATATGAGTAGATACATGTGTGCATCAGATACATGCATGCACGTGCCTACTCAAGTATATACGTGTATACACGAGTATATAAGCATGTATATGTGATTACCTACAGGAGTGTATACGTGTCTACACGGGTATATACGTATCACGTGTATATACGCGTGTAAACGAATATCATATGCGTGTATGCACTTGTATATCGAGTACATACGTGCATACCTGAGTATATACGTGTACAGTAGATGTATACACGCATATATAAGTGTATATGCACACATATACGGGTATAAACGAGTTAATTCGTGGATACATCTAGTGCGTGTTTGGGGAGGGGGCACGTTTCTACTCACATATATATATTGTGAAGCCCGAGTATATACGTATGTACGTGCAAACACGATTATGTCCTGTATAGACGCATATAAGTACATTTACGTGTGTACACCAGTACATATATATATACATGAGTATATAAGCTTATATACATGTGTGCCTGCAGAATGAGCAAAAGCTCTTGTGCAAAAATCTAAGGAGGGTGAAAGGGGAAGATAAGAAGCAAAGAATTATAAGGAACTTACGTTCGCTGACGCGCTACATGCACACAAAGCCAGAAACTGATGGATGCTAACAAATCGCAATTTTGTTACACAAAGATGATTTTAACCAACATTTTAGATTTTAAGAAATATTTAGAGCAGTTGGTAAAAGTTACCTTTAGTAGCTCTAATACAAGCATCGCAACAAAGGCGCAGCGACAGATGAAACTTTTTCAAAAGCCTCGTTATTGCAAGAGAGTGCTTTGTGATTGCGACACACATGTATTACAGCAGCAGGGCGCAAATTTCATCAATCGCTTAAAAGCTTTCTTGAGACCTACAATGTTGTGTTAAATTTTCTTTGTGTAATATATAAATTTGTGACCTGTTTTGCATCCATTAGTTTCTGGCTTTGCGTGCATGTAGTGCGTCAGCATTGTGTTTGTAACCATATGCTCCTTATGATTCTTGCTTCTTATCCTCCCCTCTAACACATTTTAATAATTTGCCTAAAAGTTTAAACTCGCCCTGTTTACTTGTATATCATATATTTGTATGTAAGTGTATACTCGCGAACGTACGCGTATATTCGTCTGTACCTGAGTATATAAGTGTTTATGCATATACGAGAATAAGCGAGTATGTACGTGTATAGTCGAATGTATATATGTATAGATTAAAAATACTTGGAGATACTCATATACGTATTTATTGGTGCATTTATGTGAATATATCTATATACGTCCCTACACGAGTATATGCGTATGCATATGCATATACTCGTAAATTTAACCCCGTTTACTGTAAAAACAATACATATTAAGTGAAATTACTATTTTAATTTATATCTTCCATATACTTAACGATTAAGTGGCATTAGAAGAACAATATTTGTTAAGCCTAGTATTATGATCACTTTACCCCATCTTACTTAAATTGTTCTAAAAAATTACCTAAAAGAGATTCAGCTAACTGTTAATGGGTAAGAATTCTCGAGACATGTAGGAAGCTTCCTATGCAGTCAATCTGTTCATAATTCTAACAAACAAAATTTCACAAGGAAGTTAAGAGAGGTGTTTGGATTTTAAACCTTTTCATATTCACACAAAATATTTATTTTCACCAAAAAAATTTTGCCAGTTGTAAAATGTTGTATTCAAAATGTAGTTTCTAACTACCCTACTCTATAATAAAATTTTCACATTCATTCAAACATTTATTTCCAAGCTATAGCTATTTATTTCACGAATGACCACTTTACCCCGTTGACCACTTTCCCCCACCAGACCCTATACAATAAAGTCACAGATTTTATGTGAAATTAACACCATTTTTGTGCTACAAAAATGCCAACCAGACCAAAATACAAACTACCAGAAACACACTAAAAACACAATAATTCAAAATATGTTCACTTACCTAACCTCTTTATTTTCAATTAGTTTAAATATAAAAAATCTATTTAGGACTCCGGTACGTCCAAACGTTGGACGACCTGACGAAAAAGAAAAAGAAGATTCATTCAAAAATTTCAATTGATACATTTGGACAACATCACAAACTGAACTCATAATAAAAATAGAAAATTCAACTAAATTAACATTAAAAAACAACAAGAAAAAGAATACTCTAAAATAAAGTTTGAATTGAAACTTTATTTTAGAGTATTCAACTTAAAATCTCCCTAAGAGCGAAACATATGAGCACCTACCTCCTAAAACACATACACGTGCAAAAACAGACTTAGAGAAACTACTTTCCAGCGTTCAAGTTGCAAAACCAGGGTTGCCAAGTTATCGCCTTATTGGCGATTTTCGTATCGAGCGAAAAATTAAAATCTCGCCAAGAGGGGGGCATATCAGAGGAGAGCCCTTTTTCACTGAAAATTCAAATAAGTTCAAAAATATTGAATCAATGAGCCTGAAAATCAGTCATCTCCTAGGGTTTTAACGAAGGAGGCAACTGGTTTTCGGACTCATTGTTCAATTGAAAATTTATTTGTATTTTCGAACTACCAAAAAAAAAAAAAAAAAAGATTGAACCTTGTTTAACCAAAGTCGGTGGTTCCATGAATTTTTTTAGTAAATCAACACTTTAAGGTCACCAGGGCCACCACTTCACCTTTTTACAAATCTGTTTATTGACGTTGGTTGTTCCAAAGTACAGATTTAATAGAGCATTGAAATTCAAAATGAGAAAGAAGAATCTTTAAAAAGTAGTAAAAAGTGTGTTAGAACAGCTATTCTTTATTGCAAACACAGTAATTCTTTTATAATTTTTTTCTGTATTTTTTATGTAAAGCATTTTCTAAGCTCTTTTTGGTTAAATGTTCTGAATTTCTTATGTCATCTTCAATGTTGAATTAAAAATAACCTTAGTTGATCTTGCATTCATGTATTGTGCCAAAAACCTTTTTCTGAAATATGTCACACTGATTCAGATCTGCTTGTTTTTTGAATATAAAATGTTATAATTTTTATTTATTTGCCTTCATTTCTTCTTAATTTCTAGTTTCCTAATAAATTTTACCACATGTGCCACAATGTCTCAGAAAGTGTGTTTCAAGTGGAATAATCATCCAATTAATTTGTTGTCATCCTTCAAGAGCTTCCAGTCATCAGATGTATTAGTTGATGTAACATTGTCATGTGAAGGACACAGTCTAAAGGCACACAAGTTAATCCTGTCTGCTTGTAGCCCATACTTTCAATCCCTTTTCACAGAAAATCCTTGCCAGCACCCAATAGTTTTTATGAGTGATGTGAAATTTGAAGTCATGAAAGCTATTATGGACTTCATTTATAATGGAGAAGTTAAAGTTGCTCATGAGGATCTCCCTGCATTCCTAAAAGCTGCAGAAGCACTTAAAGTGAAGGAATTGACTGAGATATGTGCAGATAATAGTATCTACAGGACAGCTCAAGGTCCAAATTCACGGATTGACAGCAATACACCACATTCTCATAGAGCTTCTACCCCTATGAAGAAACGAAGTAGGGGCCGGAAAAGATCAATGAGCGACTCAAATAAAAGTGATGACGATATATTTATAAAAAAAGAACCTCTTTCACCAGATAATCATGAAATTCATGAAATTTCAAATGATGAATTTTATACCCCACGGGAAATAAAATCAAACGATGGTTTGCGTTTAAATTCTCATGTGCCTATGAATGCCTATTCATCCCCCCACCATCAGTCTACAAGGTGTATAATTAGAGAACCAGATTCTGATGAAGAATATGAAATGGAGTCAAAATTATTAGAACAGAGAATGGCAAGTAGTGTAAGTGCTTTGGTTATTTTTTAACTTTGTTTTTTCATTGCTGTCAACTAGGATGGCCCAGCAAACAAAAAGAAAGTATGCTGTATTATACATAGAAGAGTGATTCTCACTAGTTCATTTCAAGGAAGGGCCTAGTCAAGGCAGCACTGACTTATCTTAATCATTAGGGAAGAAGGGAACATGTGGACATTTTTATTTCTTACAAAAAATTTACCTTTTTCATTTTATTTTCTCTTTTTTACTAACCATAATCTTACACCTAATCCCTTCAAATATGCAAAAATCATCCACGTGTGTCTTTACAAAGGTGTATACAGTTGAACCTCCACGTATCGAAGTTTTCTGTATATCGAAATCCCAGCAATTTCTAGGTTCATTACATAGAAAAATTGTTTCTATATGTCGAAAAAATCTCTATTATATCAAATTTTTTATTGAGACATTCGTAGATTTTTTTTTCACACTTTAAACTGTTTGTCTCATGAAAAATAAAGGTTAGGGGGGAAGTTATGTTTACTAAAGTTTGTTACGAAACTCGGGGTTGAGGGATGTGTCAGGAACGGTTCCAGAAATATTTAAAAAGGGGGGGGGGGTCAAGTTTCAATGGCCGGCGTTATATCTCCTATGTAAAAAACCTTCTCTTAAGCAGGGGTGCCCATCCCCCACCCCCAATGAGATGAAACCCCACCCTACAATTTTTCAATGATTAAGCTCATTACAGATGATTGTGCTTTAAAAAAAAAATTCTGAAAATACCAATAGTTCATTCAAACGAACCCAGTCAATCCTTTGAACTGTGATGCGTTGAGAAGAAAAACCTTACCGAACGAAGCAAAAAGCAGGTTAACATTGATTCAGTGGTTGGAAAAACTACATTTTTTTTGTAGCGAACTACAACTACTTTGTTACAAATGTAGTTAACTACAACTACTTTTTTCAAAATGTAGCAACTACAAACTACTTTTGAAATGTAGTCGCTACTTCGCTACTTTCTAAAACAATAAGTAAATAAAAAGCATACACAATAGGTTGTCCCTCAAAAAATTAAAGTCAATATTTCAAGTCGTATACCCGCTTGTATTTTTCCTCTTGTGTCAAAACAATTGTGAAAAAAAGTTCCATATAATTTGCACAACGGCAATCCGTGCCGACTTGCACCTGAAAGTGTAAAACAGTACTTGTATGCTATGCCAAATCGAAAAAAAAAGAAAAAAATTTTTTTTTAGAAACTCGAAATTTCTGTTAATAAAACGTTTCTTCTGTACCCAACACCCCACATGTACCAAAAGAACATTTATTCAAATTAAAAAACATTTAGATATGCCACACATGACCTAAAATTTATAATTTTATTTAAAAAAATGATCTTTTTTTTCAGTTATCTTTTAAAAAATTGCATATAAATTTAAATAGAATATCAAGTTCAAAAATTACTGGCGAACACATTTACGAATCAACAATTACAAACGAATAATAAATACATAATATAGTATTTTAAATGAAAATTTTAACTCAACCTGGAAAAAATCCATATCTTTGAGTACTATGTGGGAGACTTAAAAATTGCAGGAAAACAAAAATTTCTATTTAACGCTAATTACCCACTTTTCTATTTTACTGTTTTTTTTTTTTTTTTCAGCTTAATAATTTCGTAAAATCTTACTTTTCTGAAAATGTGTATCAAAAACTTAATTTTTTGATGAAAATTATAAATGTTAGGCCACGTGTGGGATATCTAAATGGCTTTTAATTTAAATACAGTGGCTCCCAAAAGTGTTCGTACACTTACGACTTTCAATGAAATGAGTCCCTATCCATTGGTTAGAATTAATACTTCGGAATACGTACTTAATTATAAGATCTATGATCAATTTTTAACAAAACTACCTGAAAATTTTCTGAAAAATATTAAAACTTAATTTTTTAAAAATCAAAAACCAAAAAGTGCCGGAAATTTTATCTCACAAAAGTCTTCGTACACTTTGAAAAATGTCCATATATTATTAAATAATCTAACTTTTTATTAAGTTATGAATAAGTAGAATATCATGCAATATCAGCAACACCTTTTAAACATCTGGGAATAGATTTCATTCTTTTTTTCATTCTTTTTTTGCGTAATTTCTAAGTAAGTGTTCAACCAGTCTTCGAGTCTGTTTCTAGATCTATTTTCGTTTCAAAGCCATATTTTCGTAATCTAGCCTCCAGATATCTCTAAATATGTTACATTAAGTTCAAATCTGAAGATGGAGGGGGTATTTTCTAAACTTTAGGACAATTTTCGAGGACCTACACGCAAACGTTGAACACCGTGTGCTTCTTATCGTTATCTTGATAAAAAACAAAATTGTTTCCGATAACCAAATTTTTGGCTAAATGTTTAAAATTGGTTTTTAAAATAATTAAAGGAACAGCATGATTCATTATTTCTTCAAAAAATTCTAAACTACCAAGTCCTGATGCTGATATGCACCCTCACACAAGAACACCTTCACCGTCCTGATTAAAATGATCCAACTAAGTTCTTAAGATTAAGTTCCTAACTTTTTCTTCTATTTACAATTATACAGCAATTTAACCAAAAATGTTGAATTCATATTTATCTCTAAGTAGGACGTAATTCCAAAACGTTTTGAGCTTATTTATCATTGATTTTGCGACGAAAAGCGTAAGCTTTCTGTTTGTCGCACGGCCAAAAAAATTTATGCTGTAAGAGGTCCCATTTAATTCAGCTAATCAGAGAACTTGGTGAATAATTTTAGACTAATATTAAATGTAAAATTTTTCATTTAACTCTGTAGAAACTTTTACATCACTCAAATGTGTATTTTTCATAAAATTTTTAACTTTAACTCTCCGATTACTCTTGGTCAACTTTGCCGGTTGACCTTTTATTGCCTTCTTTTCGGTTCGATTCTTTTCTTTAAAGCATTTTATCAAGCACTTTACTGTAGAATGGAATAAATTAGCTAATTTAGGGACATTTCAAAGAAATTTACCGCTACTGTGAGGGAAAATTTCAAATTTTGAATGGTGTTTGTTGTTTTTCACGAATACCAACCATTTCAAAGTAATAAGCACAATATTAAGGAATAAATAAGCAAAAAATTAAAGGCAAATGACTTTTAAGGGTCTACGCAATGCAAAAATAATAAAAAAACGACGTATGATAATTTTAATCATGAATTTATTCGAAAATATTTGAGTGTACGATGACTTTTGTGACGTGTTATTTCTCTGTCTTTTCGTTTTTTGACCCGTTTCAAAAAGAAGATCCATCAATATTTTGAAAAAACTACTGGGTTTTATTTAGAATTACATAGGAATGATGTGAAAAAATATTGGACGTCATATTCGAATTCAGTTTCGCGTTATTTTGATTTTACTAAAAAATTTCAAAGTGTACGAAGACTTTTAGGCGTCACTGTACATGTTTTTGAGGTGCATATGTGGGGTATAGGAGCAATGTTTTATCAACATAAATTTTTAGTTTCTAAAAAAACATTTTATTTTAATTTTGCCTAGCATTACAAGTGCTGGTTCTCACTTTCAGACATAATCGGCACTTGTTGCTGTTGTTCAAATTATTTGATTTTTTTTTTTTTTTTGGACGTAAAAGGATAACATATAAGAGTGTGCGACTTGAAAAATCAACTTTCGATTTTTTTTTTTTGGGGGGGGGGGACACCCTTATACACACACATCGTAAGAGGTTTGAACAAAAAACGATTGATAAATTAACTCATCAGAAGACACTATGAAAAATGCCCGTTATCATACTCTCATACACTGTAATGCTGGTATTTATTGTAAGTCCTCCAGAACAGCTCAATTTTTTCCTTTTCTATAACATTTTTAGTAGCTTCTTTTTATTAGGTGAATACTGTCGAAAATTTAAGCCTCGCTAAAATATTTTTATTTTACAATCTTCGGTCTGTTCATATAAAATTCACAAAATTTTCAACTTGCGAAATCACCGCTATCTTCATTTTTGCGAAGATAAGTGCTTTTTTCCATATAAATATTGGTGAAATATGAAAATTACGTTTACAAACTAATGGCGTCAAACAGAACGTATGGTGTCAAAATGAAATGCCTGAGGTCAGCTGGTATTTTTATGAGTCTTATTTCTCATTGCATCTGATGATGTACCTTGTGTAAAATTTATGCCAGTTAAATTTGTTTGAACCTTGATTTTTTTTTTCAGTTTATTTAAAAGTAGTTTCCAGAAATGGCTACAAACTACTATTTTTTGTAGTTAACTACTCACTACACTACTTTTTTAAAAAAGTAGTGTGCTACACTACAAACTACTAAAAAATGTAGCTACTACAGTAGCGTCGCTACTTGTAGCGCGCTACTTCCAACCACTGCATTGATTCCATGTACTATTTTTTCGAATCTAAAAATTTGAAGATTGGAAATAATCATAAGAAAATTCTTGTCACAGGGTGGTCAGCTGACCCTTTGACCCTCTCCTGAATCTGCCCCTGGGGTGTGTAGATAGGTCGATGTTTCGTTCTTGAATTCTTAAATTTCCTCAAGTTTATTCTTAAATATCTTAGTTGTAACCAGTAACATTCTGAAATCAGTTTAAGTCATTCCTTTTGTCAGTTGATTATCATTCCTAGTTGTTTTAGCTGCAGTAAAAATCATTCAAGTTAAGTAGATTGATTTTGTACTTTTCTCTCAATTGCGTTGTCAAAATGAAAATCCCCTAATGTTGCGGATCAAGTTGCATTGCCGAAGAATGAAGATGTATGAAGGTGCAAAAATGTAATTTCTGTTATTTTTTTAATTATTAACTTTCATTTAATCCGATGCTCATATAAATTAGAAATTGGGTTTCATACACGAAAATTAGCTTTAATTTTAATGTTTTTAGAGATTTTTGGAATAAAATAAGATCGTTTCTATATATCGAATTTTTCTGGCAATTTGCTGCTTCGATATATGGAGATCCGACTGTATTTGGATATGCTTGGGGGCAGTGTTGGGCATTAATCAATTATTTTTTCAATTGCCTTGTCAATTGATTAAAAAAGTAATTGCAATTAAATTAATTGTAATTAAACTATTAATTGTACTTCGCAATTAATTTAATTAGATTAATGTACGTTAATCGCTTTTCACAATTAAAATAATTGCAATTACTTTTTTCAATTGTTTTATGAAACAATTAAAACTAACAATTAACTTAATGTATCAATAGGTACAGCGCAGCGTACAGAGTTCAAAGTATTGTTCGAATTCATATTTTCGTTCAGTGTTGATTGCTCCCTCGCCGCGTGAACTATTCTCGTCTAGGCAAGTTTTTTCCATACGTAAATGTTTGTGTTTTAAAATTGTGCAAATCATTGTTTTATAGTTTAACCTGTAACAGGGGAAATCAGAAAGAAGGACAAACCAGGGGACGTAAGATCTCAGAGACCGCTCTGTTTATTTTATTTTTTTAATAAATCGTGTAATTAAGATGCATTTCTGCAATTTCCCTCAGATGTTCTTCGGACCTCTACTAGTACGGAAAACAAATTTTAAATTTTAATTGAAATATATACACCTTTTTCGAGGCTGGAACCAGGAGATTTTTTGAGAAAAGTCATATGCTGCAGTAAATAATTAAATGCTCGAAATAAAGTTACTGATACATGAAACACACCAACAGCTCGGTTATTTCCAGCCGAGGACTGCAGTTTTGTGCTTATTAGCACTTATTGGCCCGGCATAGGAGGGTGAGTGAGCCGGAGATTAAACACTTCTTAACGAAGCCAAGAGTGCCAAACAAACTCGTAGCTAATACAGAATTAGCACAGACCAGACGAGTGACCGAAGCAATGGTTCGGTTCAACTCGAGTATTTCATATATTTCTGCTTTAGCCCTGGCTATTGGGTGGTAATTTAATGAAAGTTACTGATATTTTTTGATATTTTATTTGCTGCTAACACGTGTATTTAAATAGTTAGATAATAATATGGTACCCATTTAGCGTCTGCGTTCCAGGTAGACCTGTCGTCTGTAGAATATATTGTACAAAACCAGTAATTTTTGAGTTAGTTTTAATTAAAATTCACAGAACAATCGACAATTGTTAATTGTAGTAAACTACAATTAACAATTGTTAATTGCAGTGAACTACAATTAACAATGAATTAATTGTTAACTGTGGTAAACTACAACTAACAATTAATTGTTAACTGCAGTAAACTGCAATTAACAATTAATTGTTAACTGCAGTAAACTGCAATTAACAATTAATTGTTAACTGCAGCAAACTGCAATTAACAATTAATTGTTAACTGCAGCAAACTACAATTAACAATTAATTAATTGTTAATTATAATTTTCCACAATTACAATTGATCAATTGTTAGTTGTTGTGGTTACGTTTACCAATTAATCAATTGTTAATCTTTAATTGTCAATGCAATTAAAATTTGCCCAACTCTGCTTGGGGGCATATTTGAGCACCATTAACGAAACACTATTAATAATTTAAAATAGCAAATACCAATAGCTTGAATTCACATTACTAAGAAAACTATCTTCATTCTCCCAAGTTATCACACATTCTTTCCTTTTCTTGAGTAAAGGGCATTTGGAACAGAATCCCTGACCCCCTCTGACTGTATCACTGCCTGGTACCAGTAAACGTATTATTATTATCATTATTTATTTGAAGCGAAAAGCATGAAAATAATTTATGAGCCAACTTAAACTCAATAATAATTACTGCTGTTATTAATTTTTTTTTTTTTTTTTCAGATTTTGGAAAGGACGATGGCCCCCCTTTTTTATGTACACCCTTGTTAATATTGGTCATTGTACAAAAAAATCCCTCTAATGCGGACACTAACGGGACAAATTTTTTTGTCTTCAATAGAGAGGTGTCCGCAGGACCATGTTTAATAATGTTATTTGCATTGGAACTGGGGAATTAAAAATTGTCCGCATAATAGGGGTGTCCATTAGGAGGGCTTTTACTGTATCTTAATGAAAATGTAATTCATTCTTATTTTAAAAAGCTCATTTGTTTGTAATTTTCATGTGAAAAATGCTATCTTTTTGCATCAAGGCTGGGAAATAGTTTTATTTTGTTTTGCAGTGTTTCTTGAACTTCGTTGAAGTATAAATAAATAAAATTTCTTTTTATTTTTGCTAAAACTTTATTGTAAAAATTGCTAAACAAAATTCTGTATTGAGGGTGATCATTCGCAATGTAAAGTGGTAAATCGCTAGTTTTGTTTTAATTTTGCCAGGTTTTGTAAGATTTGGGTATTATTTCTTATCGCTTTCAAAAAACAAAGCACTAGTTAAAATTATGTCTAAGCACCACATTGCCGCCCTATTCGAAAAAATCGGTTGCATTTAGCTTCAGATTGAAGTCGTACATAACTCCTTCCACAAACCATTGCTTAATCTGTTGTGGAAATGGTTTGGGGGAGGAGTAATGAGGTCAAGGCACGGCAGAAGATTCAATGTGGGTGCCCAGAAATCCTCTACCTACATTTCAAAAAATAATAAAAACAAGATTTGAGTGTTGCTAAACTTTCTGAACTTGTTAAACTTTCCAAACCCACTTTGACATAATTTTAAAGCTATGCTAAAATGCAAAGCGAAACGAAGCATTATATTGCTTAACTGAGAGCATAGCTCCTAGGAACTAGCAGCCTACCTGAGAAATCTCATGGTGAAAACAAATACAAAAAAATCCAGAAAGAAAGTGGAAATCAACTTCCGAAGCAGTAAGTCAGAACGCATTTTTTCGCATTCTAAACTCTTGTTTCACGATGTTAGGCTGACAGACAATCTTGTGAAAAAGGAACTTCATCATTTCTTGACATGAAGCACACAACATGTCTTGAGATTTGAAAATGTGTCTTACTAATGGAATTAACATTTGTGGCTTTGTAAGAATAAAGGCAAAAAGTACTATTTTGAAAGACAGAAATTTGGAGCGAGTTCCTTTCATGCTCTCTAAAAGACATTGAAGATTTATTTAAAATAAAAATACTAACATTTATCCTTTTATTTTTGTTTTTTTAAATTATATATTGGGATGACTGCTCTCACCCCTGCCTCTATAAGTATGAAATTTGAAGGATCCCACCCCCTAGAAGATATTGCATGCCATTTTAGCATGGAAGTTTGAATTTTAGTTCAGCATTTTATTTTCTGGGTTGTACTTAGTATTTGTTAATTGAAGTATTTAAAATTCTAGCGACCATCCAATAATCAAGGCAATCCTGGATTATCTGTCTCATCTGAAAATTTGAGAATAGAAAAGAAAATGAGAATCACATCTGACACAGAGTCTTCCAACATGCAAGGTCCTCCTGAAAGTCCAATAGGTAAGGAAGGCCACTAGAGGGCGCCTGTGATGCAGGGAATGTTATTGCTGCTAATTTGATAAGTGTTTTCTTACTAAAATTTTTCATTATTACTGTCTAGTTTTAGGTTTTTTTACTTCACTTTATCATGTAATTTAGTTTTATTGTGTTTTGGGGGCTCATTTTTGCTGTTATTGTATTCTTGAAGTGTTTTTGCATTTTTTGGAGCTAAGCCTAACATGTGGTGATCTCCTGGTTTTTGATCTTGTGTGCTTTATTGGGTGTAGCAACTCTGTTTATTTACTGCTGTTTTTAGTATTTATTCTGAGTTTTTTTGCATTTTTATCTTTCTGTTTTGTCTTTTGGAACATATTCACTGAGTAGAAATGGGTATTATATGCATTATGAAAGAGGTAAAGAGTGGGAAGAGGGACAGGTGGATCTCTTGTGATTTATGTCATATGTTCTGCCTGTATAAGGGGGAAAATGAGTCTGTTTTTGAGGAGGATTATATTTGCACTAAATGTGCTGAACTCTCAGACTTAAGACTTAAGATGCTAGTTTTGGAAGCCCAGTTAGCATTAGGGTGTAGGCCAGTTGTGGAGGGTATAAATGTTCCAGAGATTCAGGGGGGAAGTTTCAAATGAGGAGTTAGATTGGGAAACTAAGGGTGTAATTTTGGGGGACTCTATGGTAAGGGAGGTGGGTAACACAGTTGGGAGAGTAAAGCGTAAGGTGGCTAGGTGTTGTTTACCAGGAGCTCGGGTAAAAGACGTTAATATGGTTGCTGAAAAGAAGGGAGTATTGAATAAGGAGGACATGGTTACTTTGTGGGTGGGAACAAATGAAGTAGGCCACAGTAAAAATGAGGAGTTTTCTAGGGAATGGGAATCCCTGTTGGATAAAGCAACCAGCTTTTCGACGAATGTCCAAGTGGTTGGTTTGCTTCCCAGGTATGGAGTGCATAGGAGCTGGCTAAATCAACGTGCCAGGTGTATGAACTTGCTACTGAAGTCAATTTGTGAAAAGCGCAGTATCAGGTTCATTGATGTATGGAGTCATTGTAAACGGGATTGGATTGCTAGGGATGGCCTGCATCTGAGCTCTACAGGGGTCAAAATGGTTAGTGGATTAATTTTAAGGGCTTCGGAGTCAAAAAACTAAGTTGGAATGGGGGGCATGGTTCAAGCATCAGGTATCGAGAGAATGAAATTTTTTTTGGGTATTGCTAGAAATGGAAATAAAGTGACGAACAAGAGTAGTAATATTAACAATTGTAATTTAGGAAATTTCAGGGTGTTAAATAAAAGCAACTTAGGCATGCTTAAAATTTTCTATACCAATGCTCGCAGTATTAGGAACAAGATGGATGAATTGAAAAGCATAGTTATGGATGAGAAGTTGGATGTTATTGGAATTACAGAGACATGGGCTACCGAATCTGATGCAGAGTTATTACATATTGCTGGGTATAATTTGTTCAGACAGGATAGAGTAGGTAAAAGAGGTGGTGGGGTTTTATTTTATGTTAGAGACAATTTTATTTGCAATGAATTGGTCATAAATGATAAGCCTACTGATATTGATATGGTTTGGCTGGAGTTGACGAGCAGTAAGGGCAAAAAGCTACGCTTTGGAAACATTTATAGGCCACCTAATTCAAACCAGGGACAAGATGAACAGATGTACCGTGTTATTAGTGACATGTCCAGTAAGGGATCCGTTATCATAATGGGGGATTTCAATTTTCCAGGTATTGATTGGAATAATTTTTATCCTGGTAATGGCAAAGAAGAGGAATTTTTAAAAGTAATTGGTGACTGTTTCTTAGATCAAGTTGTAACTCAGGGAACTCGAGAGGAGGCAATTTTGGATCTAGTTTTTTGTGACATAGGTAGTTTTGTTCAGGGGTTGAGTGTAGGGGAGCATATTGGAGATAGTGATCATAACAGCATTAGGTTCCGGGTTAAATTTGAAGTGTGCAAAGATGATAATTTTAGGTTTGTGCCCAATTTCAGAAACACTGATTTTGTTGCACTTAGGCAGAGCTTGAAAGAGGTTTTTTCGTCAGGGTTGGAAAATAGCGACGTAGATCAGCAGTGGACGGAATTTAAGGATAAACTTGCTAAAACCATTGGGGACTATGTTCCATTTAGGAGAAAAGGTGTTAGTACCAAAATTTGGCCCATGTGGTTCTCCAGGGAGTCTAAAGAAGCTCTTAATTATAAGCAAGCCACTTTTCGTAAGTTTAAAGAAACTGGTCAGAGTGCGGAGAGGCTCCAGTATGGTAAGGCAAGGCGAAATTTTAAGTATTTGGTACGGATTCAGAAAAGGGAATTGGAGCAAAGGCTGGCAGATGACATTGATGGGAACCCTAAGAGGTTTTTTGCTTACGCTAATTCTGGGAAAGCTCGAAACAGTCAAATTGGGCCTTTGGTTGATGAGCATGGAAATTTAATCCAAAACGATAGGGATATTGCAAATGTTCTAAATAACTTTTTTTCCAGTGTGTTTAACGATAACTGTATCTCAACAGTTGACACTAACAAGACACAAGCTATTATACAGCTTGAGGATTTTGTATTTTCCAGGGAGGAGGTTTTATTTCATTTGAAAAAGATTAAAGCAACTAAAGCTCCGGGACCAGATAATATTTATCCAAAAATTTTAGTTGAATGTGCAGAGGAATTAGTGGATGTTATTTTGAATATTTTCAATGCTTCTTATAACTCAGGGACGGTGCCAGAGGACTGGAAGCTGGCTAACATAACGCCACTCTTCAAGAAGGGGTCTAAAGGTATTGCTGGGAATTATAGACCTGTAAGTTTGACTTCGGTGATTTGTAAGATTTTCGAAACTTTGATCAAAATTAAGATCATGATGTTCTTAGAGACTAATAGTCTGTTGACTAGTTTGCAGTACGGTTTCAGGAAAGGTAAATCCTGTACTACTAATTTATTGCATTTCTACGACAAGGTTACCTCAGCTTTAGATAACAAAAAATGTGTGGATGTTGTTTATATTGATTTTCAAAAAGCTTTTGACAAGGTACCGCATGTTGCTCTTCTCAGCAAGTTAGCTGACATTGGAATAGGAGGAAAAACTTTACTTTGGGTTAGAAATTGGCTTACTGGTAGGAAGCAAAGAGTAGTTGTGAGAGGAAATCATTCTAATTGGAGTGATGTTTTAAGTGGGGTTCCTCAGGGATCAGTTTTAGGACCTCTTTTGTTTATTATATTTATGAATGACATCAATGAAAATATTTCCGGAAGCATGAATTGTTTTGCTGACTATGTAAAAGTTATGGGGATTGTCGAAAATGAAGAACAAGTAAAACAGCTGCAAGAGGATTTAGATCATATTACTAAGTGGGCAGATAAATGGGGTATGGCAGTTAATGTAGGGAAATGTCAAGTGCTACACTTAGGTCATGGAAATAAGCGTATGAGATATCGTTTTACAGGGTTCAGTCATAAATCAGGCAGAAAATGTTATGGATCTGGGTGTCTTTATAAATCAGGACTTCAAGTTTAGTCAACAGTGCAGTATTGCTAGTAACAAAGCCAACAAAATGCTTGGGTTCATCAATAGATCTATTTCAAACAAATCTAAGAAAGTTCTTCTGCCTTTATATAGGAGTTTAGTAAGACCTCATTTGGAGTATGCTGTTCAGTTTTGGTCGCCTTATCTGAAGAAAGATATTTTTGTATTGGAAAGGGTTCAAAGAAGGGTAACTAAATTAGTAAGGGGACTCTCAGATTTAGATTATGATACCAGACTTAATAGGCTTATTATGTATAGCCTGGAGCAAAGGAGAGTCAGAGGAGACATGATTCAGTTATTTAAATTTATCAAAATGAAAGATGTTAATGGATTAAATTTTTGCGGGGAAAGCAGGACAAGGGGTCATTGTTTTAAGCTATTTAAATCTCAGGCTAACTTGGAAATCAGGAAAAACTACTACTTTAGCAGGGTCGTGGGCACTTGGAATAGCTTACCGGAAGAGGCGGTAATGAGCAAGGGAGTGGATAGCTTTAAGAGGGCCATTGATCTTCATTGGGGACTAATTAATTGACTAGGACCAGCCTAGCTGGGCCCAGGGCCTGTTGCTGGTCGTCACATTTGTATTTGTATTTGTAATCGTTAAAATTAGTTTACTGAAATATTATCTACTTAAGACAATTTTTGAATTTACTTTTTTTCTGTAAAGTCATATCTTGATAACTCGAATATTCCTTTATCTCAAAGTTTTCATCGGGTTCCAGAGTCTTGATACTGTTGTGGAAACTTCCCATAACTCGAACCTTTTAGCCGTTCCTTGGGACTTCGAGTTATTGAGCCGTTGACTGTAGTTGAATTCATTATTAATGAAAGAGCTTACATCCCATGTTTTGCAAAATTGAGTTAGCTGTGATTTCAAAAAATTGTTATGTAGAGATATTGACTAGTATAAAAGGGAACTTAACTCTTCCACAACAAAGCACTTTCTTTATTCAGGGGCCACAATTTTAGTTTAGGAGGGGCATGGACCCCTTTTGCACTAATCGAAAATAAAACTGCCCTTTCTGTTCTCAATCGGAATGAAGGAATAGTACAAAAACAGGGTGGCGACAGATCAGGGAGATCAGGGAAAAGTCAGGGAACTTTATTAATCAGGGAAAAGTCAGGGAAATATCAGGGAATTTCGAAAAAATAACAAAAAATCAGGGAAAATTGATTTTATGAAGGAAAAAAATTTTTTTTTGCTTTACAGAATTAAGTATCCTAATTCCCTAGCATTTTCCGCCAATTATTTGTTAAAAAAAAAAGTAAAATTAATGAAGTGCGATTATACACTGCCGCATATTTGTGCATTTTTTTCACTCAACATCAATGTATTGAATCTTACTTATTTACCACAGGATGAACTTCCGAAGATTGCTTCTGTGTCTGTTAGGTTGTTTATTTTACCTAGCTTGAAATTTCCTTTCACGCTTTCAATGCGACGTAAAATAAACAACCATACAGGCAAAGAGGAAGCCTTCATTAATGCCTTAGCTCCTTTGCCTTTATTCCATTGTTTCGAAGTGATTAGCGTACTGTAATCACGATTTCAAGAAGAAATCTTTGGTTTTTGAATTCATACTGATAAAAGCTTAAAAGTTATTACTTCACGTTTTTAATTTAATTGCTAAAATTGAACTTTCAATAAAAAAAACTTTGTTTTTTGCCGTTGTACTATTTGCTGTCGCCGCAGATTATAGAGGTTTTCTTTTCTTCAGACTTAACTGATTCTTTTATTTTATAACCAAGTTGTTTTCTTCTTTTATATATTTTGAAACTAACTGCTTTTTTTTTCTTGCATTTCAAAGCTGTTTGTTACAAAAGCAATCCAAGATTTTTTTCGTTACATACTGAAATCATTTGAAATAAAGTTAACTTGTGTACTTAAGTAAATATCTTAATTTTTTCATTGTTAAAATGCTGTATTCATTCATTAAAACCTATGTTCTTGATTAGAGAAAAGCTCCCTATGAATGGATGTCAAAAGGTTTCATCTGTTTTGCATAAATATGTCAATGAGTTATATAAGAATAACTACATTACTTCTATTCTTTCACTAGTACTTGTTATTCTTGCAACAATTATTATAACTGTTTGAAAATTTAGTTCAAAATAATTTCGATTACTTTTAATTCTACCATAAATACACATATGTTTTTAAGGGTGTTTTTAATAGTTTCTTAAAATTCTTATGCAAAGTGGTTTCTGGAAGTAAAGTTTTTTTTTTTAAATTTTCTATAATCTTTCCATTTAAAAAAATTTAATATACTGTGTTGTAGTTTTTTTTTCCAAAAAAATTGTCTTGATGTTTTTTTTTTACCATTTTGTTAAAAAAAGTAGCATCTTTTTAAAATATATCTCTAGTTCAACAAATTTTCACAACTTAAAACGTTTAAAATACTGCATTTTATACAAACATACAATAGATTTCAATTAGAGCAAAGAAGGGAAACCATTATCATTGGTAACGTAAATCAGGGAAATTTGGTGAACTTAATCAGGGAAATCAGGGAAAAGTCAGGGTACTTTTTTCACAGTTCCTGTCGCCACCCTGAAAAATAAGAACAAATAACACCGTTACTCAAGCATTATTATGGTACAAGCAGGTCCATTGTTGAGGGGGCGGGGCAGAATTGCACCTTGGCCCTGATTTATCATATGACAAAATGCAGAAACCAGCTAGTTAGATAGAATAAGGAAAGTAGAGGACATTAAAAGCCTATTAAAAAATAAGCCATGTTGTATATTCAAATATTTGGAAAATATTCTTCAATTTACTGATACCATTCCTTATCTCATATTTTATGGAATTAGGCTTTATTGCTTTATATCCAATGACCAAATGAAGAAACTGCTGGAATATTTACGGAATAGGAGACTTTCGTTCCTTTCTTACAAAACTTGAGCTTGATAACCAATTCAAGGTTGCTGGATTTCAGCCTGGCCAAAAAAAGCTGTGTGAATTTTTTCGGTTTAAACCACTTAACAAAATCCAGCTTTTATTAGAAAAGTAAAAAACTGCAAAGTAGTTAATCAAAGAATTAACTGATTAACCCGGGAGAGCTCGCGGTACTTTTCGTCACACGAACGCTCGCGGGGGGGGGGGGGGGGGCTCCGTAGGCCCGGAGTGGTTATTTCAGTAAATTAAGTTTGCAAAATAGAAAAAAAAATGTGTTTTCAACTCTGAATTATAAATAAATAAACAGCCTCTAAAATACGTTTTAAAAAGTAAGGTTTAAGAAAGTTTTATGATACAGGAATCTAAATCTTCTTCTGAGCATTACTGGTGATCGCTTTACTGTTCTGTGTCAACTTCTTCATCATCTTCATTAAGGGAGTTCTCATCAATTGAAACTTCAACCAACAAGGTCTGCAACCTCTTCATTTCATCTTTGTAGCTTAAATAGCGATGCATTTCACAACCTCTTCCTTTACATTCACAATCTGTAATGAAAAGCGTGAGCGCTCGCTCTGGGCCTCTGAGGCCCGAACCAGAATTTTCTGGGGAAAAGTGGAAATGTACATTCCTGAAAAGCATGTGGTCAGTATGTAGGTCACCTCGAACGCAGCTATTGTGGACCTCATTCATTTCCTTTGAAAGGGTGATTTTTGGCAGCGCAGTTTTGTAATGACCTGGCCTGAGAGGCCCGATGCAAGTTCTCGCGGGTTAAGGTTACATGGTTAGCTCTAAATAACCAGGAATAAAATCTTGTAAATGAATTTTCTCATTAGTATTGCTTTCTAGGATAAATAATAAATGAAGAAGAGTACCTACAAATTAGTCACATGTCTGATATTACATAGGTAATTTATAAACCAAAAGTAAATACGTATTTTCTTAAAAAATGAAAAAAGAAAGTTATAAATTATATAATAATTTAAATGGAAAAATAATTGGTACTGCTTCATATAAACTTGCTAAGTATTTAGTTTCTATCTTCTCTTCTCATTTGATTAACAACTCTTTTACTGTCAGAAATTCAGTTCATTTTGTTCAGAAGTTAGGTTATTTTAAGCCTCATGGTTTAACGATGGCTTCTTTTGACGTGAAATCACTTTTTACGGTTATTGTGGCATTGAATTGTCTTAAATTGAGACTCCAAGAGCATCATTTTTCTAGTTTTGAGATTGATGAACTTGTTTCACTTACTCGTATTTGTCTTGAGTAGAATACCTTTGTGTTCAATGGTACTTACTTTCGCATGTCTGAAGGTTTAGCAATGGGTAGTCCTTTGAGTCCTGTTTTAAGTGAAAATTATTGTGCATTATTTTGAGACTAAACTTTTTGAAACCATAACGTTTCCGTTCTATGTTCGTTACGTTGACGATTGCTTTGTTTTGCTTGGTCAAAACCATGTGGATAATGAACTTTTACTTTCTACTCTAAATTCTATTGATCCTTGCATCCGATTCACAATTGAAATGGAAACTGATAGTTCTCTTTCATTTTGGATGTCCTTATTACTAAAAGTAATGATGAATTTATCACTTCGGTGTTTCGTAAACCTTTTGCTGTTACACTACCTCCTCACAAATGTTCTTCTCATTCTCCAAACCAAAAGTTGGCCTCGTTCAAGGCTTTTGTGTTTCGTGCTTTGAACATCTGTTCTTCCTCCAATTCTTTAAATGCTGAGTGTTCTTATCTTAAAGCAGTGGCTTTTGATTGTGGTTATTCTCCTAGCATCATTGATTCAATTTATAATAAGTTAATTAAGCCCTCTCATTCTGAAAAGGTTTCTGCTTCCAATGCTTCCTATACTATTTTGCCTTAATATCCAAAGGTTAGTCATCAAGTTGCAAAGATTTTGAAGAAATTTGGTTTTGATATAGCTTTTTCTCCAGTAAATAAAATAAAATTTACAAACTTAAAAGACCCTATTAATTGCTTTTATAGCATCTCCTGCAAGTGTGGACTTGGTTACGTTGGACAGACTAAACGTGCTCTCAAGCACCGTCTGAAAGAGCATGAAAACTTAAACATGAAGAACTTGCTCGTTCTTCCATCGCTCAGCACTGTTGGTCACTGTTTTGATTTTTCATCTACAAAGATTATTTGTAAATGTTCTTCGGTTTAGACCTCGATTTCTGGGAAGCTTACTATATTTAGAAAAATTCTCATTCTCTTGTCAATGGTTTTTCCAGCACTCCATTTTTTCATGGTATTTGGAAGCAATTTCTATAATTGCCTTTCCTGTTTCTTTTGTGTCTCACACTCTTTTTTGTCTACTGGCTTCTGATTGGTTGTCTCTCATTGCTTTGAGCCCAGAGTGTACATGCTGCTTGCTGATTGGTTGTTTGATGTGTTGTGTCCTGAATTCTTATTGGTTGGTCCTCTTTGGTATAAATACCGGTGTCCTCTTGGTAGCTGTCAGTTCTCTCGCAACTTTTGGTTGTGTTGGTGAGCTGTTTGCACTGATGAAGAGGCTCCATTGTAGCCTTGAAATAGTTATATGCTGTATTTTTGTCAAAATTTGTGCTTTATTTACGTTTTTTCACTTTAATCATATATAATAATTTACCTAACGTATCAATGAGGACACTCATACACATACAAAGAATAGGTTTCAAGAAAATCATTGTTTTCATTTTAGGCATTATTTCTCCTGGTTTCATACTTTTAAGAAAACTTATAACTTCATAATACTTATTTGTCAATTATATGTCCATTCTTGGAAACATGGTTACCCGCAGTGGAGGACATGGTTACCCGCTAGGAGGGGGCGGTCCGCCCCGGGCGGCACTTTTCTAGGGGTGGCAAATGAACCTTTTTGATGTGCAAAAAAAAAAAGTATTTTCCATTGTGGTTTTAATTGGTTACTGCAGGCAAAAAGAAAATCTTCTAAATGTAAGACTTTTGTATCACTACCGGATTAAAATAACTTTGGAACACAACAAGAGTCTTTATTGATAGCATATCAGTATAATCCTTGTTTTTTCTCTCAGGGGGCAGCAGTGGACAATCATGGGACCAATTATTTTAGACTGTAGAAGTTAACTCCAGGAGGTAGAACACAATGAAATTTTTCAATTTCCGTTATAAGAAAAAGTAAACACTGAATTTTAAGAGTTTCTTAAAAACCTCTTCGTGAAACAAAAACCCTTTTTTTTAAAAATTTCATTAAAATGGTTACAAGAGTAAGAAGGGAGGGGGAGGTGTAAAATGGTACACGAAACAATTTATTGCTTACCACAGGGGTGGCTTAATATATTTCGGAGTTTGCTTTGATTTCTCATTCATTACAAGATTTCTGTTTTCTCACTTTTGAGAGTAGAAAATCTATCCGACAACTTTGTATCACATATTAGTCTATTCCTTGTGGAAGGTAAGTGAATGTCGTTTTTCAACGTTTGGTTTGGTCATTTGTCCCTTGGCCAAACATAGTCTAAAATTGCGTTTTAGCGAAGTGTGTCAGTTTCAAATAACTCCGGTTGATAACTTCTCCCATTTCCACTGTGTAGTCTAACAGCGTAAAATATAGTTTCAAAATTTTTTTAGGCAGGAAAGCTCCTGAATCTTTCATCCTTTTTCCTGATATCACTAAAAATAGCTTTGAAATAGGTTTTTAGAACTCAATGCTGAAAAATTTCTGGGCAGAGCCCCGAACCCTGTCTTTCCCTCTAACGTAGCAAACACAGTCAAAAAGTACATAGTTAGACCTTCAATTCTGAAAACTTTCCTGTAGAAAACTCCCACCCACCCTTCTAAAGCCTCAACATATAACCTAAATTACGTTTTTGAAACTTCAATACTTCAATACCAATTTGAAAACAGTACTTGAACCTTCGCTATCCTTGATCTCCTAACGTGGTCAAAGATAACCTAAAATACGTTTTTAGGACTTCAATTTCGGAATTTTTCGGAGAGAGATTTTTTAAACTCCCACCCACCCCCTTTTCTTACCTAATGTCTCCAAAGATTAAAACTGTGTTTTGAAAAATTCAGTTTTGAAAAAATTTCGAGGAAGAAAAGCCGAACTTCTCACTCCTTTTCCTAACGTCACCAAAGATAGCTCAAATTTGTTTTCTTAGAAACTTGAAACTTGGGTGGGAGAGCTCGCCAACCCTTTCTTCCAAAAAGAGCCGAAAATGAATTTCAGCTTTAAGAACTATTTTGAGAAGGAAACCTAACTCTGCCCAATTTTGCTCATTACATTATCAAAAAAAAAAAATGAAGTCGGGCGTCAAACAGGAAAATTTTCCATGAGAGAGCTACCTTCACAACATTTTTGGTGTCGTTAGGTGTTATGGAGTCCTTTAACGTCACCAAAGAGAGCCTAAGATTTCATTTTTGAGACTTCGGTGCCGAAAAATTTCCAAAGTAAGAACCCGAACCTTCCCCATTTCACCAAATCACCAAAGATTCCCTTAAAATTGATTTCAATTTTTAAAATATTTCAGTAAGAAACAACAGCGCTAATCTCTCCCCTAACGCCTACTATTGAGTTAGAATACACATGCAAGTGCGTTGCCAAAGATAGCCTAAAAATTGTATATTTCAAAGCTTAAAAATTTCAAATTGAGTATTCGACTATTCGTGATTTTCCTAGGCTGTCCTAAATAGCTAAGCTGCATTTTAAAACTTTGATTTCAGAAAGTTATCTTCCGGTGCACACCGATCCCCTAACGTCAACAAAGAATCACTGAAAGAGGTTTCAGTTCTGAAAAAAAAATGGGAGCAAACCCAACCCGCCCTTTAACCTAACTTTAATAAAAATTGCCTAATATTGCGACTTTTTACGTAAATTTAGCATTTTTCTTCAAGTGGTTTCCCTTATCTTCTCTCCTTTTTTTTTCTTTTGCAAGTTTATAGAAATTAATTACGTCTTTTTTTCTTCAATAAAATTTCTAGTTTTAATTTAAACACCTTTGACAAGTTAATGTATTAGCTGTTCTAATGAAAGGGCGGCAAATTGAGGAACCGCCCTGGGCGGCAAACACCGTAGCTGCGCCACTGGTTACCCGGTTTACTTTTGTGCTTCAAAGACTAAAATTCAGAGACTAGCGGGTCCAGCTTAGTGCAGACAAAATCATTACAGAACTACGTAACAACAGCCCTAATGACATTTTTCTTTTTGAGGCCAATTTGCAACCACCCAGTTCTCAAACACTAGGAGTTCTGAAAAAAACTAGAAATTGTTTATTAAATTACTCAGCTTTGGTTCTATTACAGTATTATTTTGGTTCTATTATTTACAGTTATGCTATTCTGAAGTACTGCCTGTAAATAAACAAAGTACTTTTAAACGAATTTTTCAAAAATTTATTATTTATTAATTGTGAGTGATGGATTTTAAATATATATATATATCTCAAAATATTTGTATTTTAAACGTCAAAGAGTAAGATTTCGGAAGGTTTCATGAAAATAGTTTTATTTGGTTAATTTGACATAGAATGACCCAAAACTCACTGATGAAATGGAGAGCAGATTTTTCCCCCTTGAAACTTTGCACATGTAATTTAAGCACCAGTACCCAAGTTTCCCATAGTAGGCCAAAAAACAAAATTGGTGTAAATTTTTCAGCTCAGCTCTACTTTTCGTGGCAAAGCATAAACTATTGGTAAGTGGCTATTCTTGCATCAGGACACTAATGGAAAGAATGTTGTTACAGTTTTTATGTTCATCATACATAGTCATTATTGTGGTGTGGGATGGAAACAAGTTCAAATTTTTCCAATGTTTGACATCTTCCAAAACAATAATTTGTATTAAGACTTAAATGAAATTACCAGTTTTTAAGCAGATGTAGTTTAAACCTAATGAGCCCGATTTTTTACTTAAGTTTTATAAATAACCAGATCCTTTTTTGACTGGTCTAAGTTTTTGGTTCAGGATATACTAACTTGTGACAATTGTCCATATGGCCAATTTATCTGCATATTAACAAACTTCATATCTTTTAGATGTGAAGCCTATCATTGAGTTTGAAGATTCTTCAGAAGGAGAAGGCGCAATGATGTATAATGAACAGTTACAACCAGGACCAAGTAACTACAGAGAAAGTTCCTTAGCTCAGCAAGAAGGCTCCCAATCTCATGGTAGCATCATGTTTGCATCTCTACCGTTTTGAAAGCTGTGAGCAGGTTGCCTTAGCTTCTGCTAACAGATTTGTTCAAGTCAAATCTGATAAAATTATGTTGTTTAATTTTTTTTTTCAATGTGATTTTCCCCGTTTATTTGTGTGCTCTAACTCAGCCATTACTGTGTTACATTATTTTCTGTGTGTGGGATGGATAGTTTTTCTTTTACTTCCTCCAATTTGGTTAATATCGTACATTATTTTCTTTGAATGTTTGAAAACTGTAAGGCTTAATGTGTTGTTGAATTTTTTTTTTTTTTGAAATAGAAAGCTTTTAAGGGGAAAAAAAATCACTTATTATTATGCATAGTTACATCTAACTATCCATTCCAAATGTTAATATCTTATTTTTCCAGCCTGCAAAAAAAAAAAAAAAAAAAAAAAGAAGAAGAAGAAGAAAGACTCCCTCAAAAAGGTGTGATTTTCAGTTTCAAACTAATAATTTTTTGTCGAAAAGTGTTAGAAATGAAGTTTATACAGCTATCTACATTGAATGCCAAAAGATTTATTACTGCTTGAAGAAGTGCCACTTATGAATGTTGGATGTTAGAACCAGAATAGTTAGTACCCAGAACCCAAGAAGCGTGCACTTGTAAGTATGCATTTCATTAATACGGTAAGTATGATTTAGTTGTTATTCAATAGTCATTGGAAGCTTCTGTAACTGACTTTTTTTTTCTAATAGTTGCTTTTCTTACAGCTGTCTAATTGAAATTTGTTCTTTCAGCAATTAATGATTTTTATAGGCTTTTAAACAGGTTCCGTAGGTTTCTTCCAGTTATGGCCTTGTGAAACATTAAAAGACTCCATACTAGAATTTTTTGTGAAAAAATTAACTTCGATCAATTCTGTAATAAGTGAAGTTTTTCAAGATCTTGAAATTTTGTATTTGCCAATAAATAATTTCTGCTCAACATGTCTTATTTCACTTCCTTAGATTTTTACAAGTGTCTTTTCTTAAATCGAACGAACTGTTACACAGAGCTTGATCCAGTTAATAACATTTAACTGCATATCACAAATCGGTAGACCTCAAGATTCAGAAAATTTTCAAGTGACCAATGGCCAATGGACTCAAAAAACTTGGTGGCCACCAGTTTTACCGGGTTTCGAAAACAGCGCTCTAGTAAGAGAATGGGGGAGGGGGGATTTCAATTTGTATTTTTTGAAACAAATATTATGAAAGTGATGCTAAAGGAATGCTAACAAGAAATATAAATTATATTAATCATGGAAATATAAGAGGCATTGGGTGAACATTGGGAACTCCTGAAGCAAATTGTTCATTCCACCTATTTTAAAGTTTCATAAGAAAAAAAAATCATTAAACCAAAAATAAAGTAGTGTACACTGTACTATGGTTCCACAGTGAAAAAAAAAGGAATTTCCCATAAAAACAACAACAAATTCCTTCGAAATATTTTTGTAAATCATTGCAAACGCCATGGTAGTAAAAAGCAACATGCACTTTTCAGGTAACTAGTTTAATGAAAAGAATTAATTGTAAGAAAATAAGCATGAAGGGAATAGAAAAAATATTAGATAAACATATGATTTGAATTTTTTCAATAATTACGATTATTGTTTTTTTTTTTTTTTTTTGGCATAAAAATATTTAACTACAAACCTCCTACAGTAATATACAATTTGGCATTTACCAAGAATATATCCCCCCCCCCCCCCAAAAAAACATTCTTTTTGCATTATTTGAACTAAGAGTATGACCAAATATGGCGACTACATTCCATACGCAGCGTCGCCATGTTAGGATGACTATGAAGGGCAAACGATCGAAGGACTGGCTATTTGGCTTATATTTTACTCTGATGCGATTGAAAATTAAAAAATTACATCTATTATTCGAATAAATAGAAACTAGCCGCTGTTGTTTAAACGGTATTCCTAATCGATCGCGAGTATTAACGTACAACATCACAGCAGAAATAAAAGATATAGTTTATAGAAATATATTTTTTTTTCTTTCTATTTTTAATGATGTATAGGATTTTTAATGAAATACAGAATTTATTGGACAACATGGAACATGGCAAAGGAATGATAAAGCGGGGGGAGGGGCGCTTTGTGCGTTTAAAAACAAGTTGCCTTTTCAAGTTTTTAATTAATTTGTTTTCCTATTTTGACGATTTTCAAAATAAAGGCTGTTTGAGTTAATTGGGAATCAAATAGGATCGGAACGACCTTCGAGGGTTTATGTAAAAAAACATACATTATGGTGTGTTCTTTTTATTTTTTTTTTCATACTTTTAGAACAAGATTTAAAGCAAAACATAAAACTGTTGGTGAGGTTCCAACTGGCCGAAACTGTCAAACACATCAAGATAAGCTTGTCACAGGGAGAACACCTCCCTCCTAATAAAGAGATCTGAAAGTCTGAGCCACTCCATCGCCATCTGTCAGGGGTGATTGTGTTCCGGTATTTTACCGGATTTCCGGTATTTACATCTTGATTTCCGGTATCTTCATCTTCGAAAATACCGGAACCATCCTATATTTTCAGAAAAACCCACTTTTGTAAAATTTAGGTCTATGTTTAATGAAACGCCGAAAGTCCAAATTGAAGACGTTTCGTTTGGTATAAAGCGTAAGCTACCGTCATGTTTTGCAATCTCTGTGGTAATTATTGAAGAACAGCTGGGGTGAGAGATGAAATGAAGGCTAGATAAGAAGAGAAAGGAGTGTTACTTGATATTTTTGCCCTTAATATTTTCTTTTCAAGATGTCTAATATCGTTTCTCTGTTGCATATCTTAATATGCAGATGATGTAACTAGGGTTGCCCATTCCCCCCGACTGCGATGGCACCCCTCAACAATGGCGTATATATGTTTTTATTTTGGAGGGGGCCCATATTACCAAGATTAGCTCTCCCCCCACTTTTTTGGGGGGGCGGGGGACAACAGTGCCCTGATTTTTTCATTTTTTTTCATAGACTTCATTCCGTCACCCATTGGCACGACCGAAGAATAGTTTTAAGAGGGCACTCTTAAAAATTCTCACTTTAGATGGTTGGTGTGGAGGGGGGGGGGATCCAGGGGGGTTTCCCCCGGAATTTTTTTTAAATATTAGGTTTAAGAACGCCTATTAAGTAAGCGATCTCTGCTGATGCTACGGGGAAGAAAAATTCTGTGGGACTTCTCTGGAAATTTTTTGAAATTGAAGCTTTAAAAATGCCATTTTCGGCTATATTTGTTGGCGTTAGGGTAATGAAAGATATGGGACTTTTTGAAGTTGCTCCCGATCGATTTGAAAAAAAAAAAAAACCCTAAATCGATCATCCCTCTCCCCGATTTTTCAAAATTGAAGTTCTAAAAATGCAGATTAACTTCGATTATTTCATACTAAATTCGATGATGTTAAGGGCAGGACGGTTCTGTGACTTTCCCCTAAAACTATTTCGAAATTGAAGTCCTAAAAAACGAAGTTTTAAAGAGAAATTCAGTGATATTAGGTGGGGGGATTGAAACACTCTCCACCTTAAATGTTTAGATATTGGAGGTCATAAAAACGCGATTGTGGACCATATTTGGTAACGTTAGGGGTTCGGGCATTTAAAAATTGAAGCTCCAGAAAAGCAATCTTGAACGATTTTCGATGCTATTAGAAGAAAATTCGTTTAATAATTATCCCCTGGAAATTTTTCGACATTGAAGCCCTGAAAACAAGATTTCAGACGCTCTTTTAGGGGGGTTTGCGAAGTGTAGCATTTTGGAGACTTTTATTTTTAGACAGACTAGGAAAAAAAAAAATGGGGCGAGAGGGGGGCATGAAAGAAATAAGAGCTTATGTTCGTAATTACCTGAATAATAGTCAGTAACTTTCGAAATTTTTATTTTAAGATTTTTTTTCATAAGAAATTCAGATTTTGTCCCAACATTAAGCAATCTATGGAAAGGAAGAGTTCGAGAAGAAAGGTAAAACGCAATTTCCCTTGAAAGGTAAAACGCAATTTCAGGTTATCTCTCGAGAATAGAGTCGTTTAGAGGTAAGGAGAGGTTAAGGGTCTCTTTCCGAAACTTTTCAAAATTGAAATCTTAAAGGGCACAATATCAGACTATTTTTGGTAGTGAGGATGGCCGTTCTAGGACTCTCCTCTAGCAATATTTTAAAATTGCTGTCCGAAAAACGCCTAAATAAATGCGTTTTTAGGACATCAATTTTCAAATATTACTCCAACCAAACAACTAAAACTTATTTTAAATATCTTGCAGGGGACGAAAGTTAAGGAGAGAAACATTTTGAAGATTCTTCTTTTCAGATAGACAAGAAAAAAGAGGGGGAGGGGGGATAGTGAAAGAAAGAGAGGGGAAATTAATTTGCAAAGCAATAATACGCATCTGTTAAATGCTTTTAATTTAAAGTTTTCTTTTTGAAAGAATTGAGATTTTCTCCCCCGCATTATTTGCTTTTCGTTTTTGAAAAAATTACTTCGCTTTCCCAAGACACGCTCTCTTCTTGAGAAAGAGGTACAGATTCCCTGACTCCTTCTGAACACCATTGACTGGTGCCCTCTAACGCTGAGGGTTCCTAAACTCTAACGGTTCGCGGCATCCTTTAAAGAATTAAAATTTTCTCACGACACCCTATAGTCTAGTTTTATTACATACTAGAAAATCGCCCGTCAAGGTATAACGAGTGCAAATTGATTCTACATTTGAGCGAAGTAATTGCCTGTTTGGTGGTAGTTTGATAGGTGAAATTTTAACCCTAACTCCAGTGGATTAACCCTAAACTCCAGTAGATAGCTTTCATTGTCGACGATTTTTACGTTTCTTCATTCTCCTAAAATGAGTCTTACCAGTAAAACAGTCGAGTTACCGGATCCAGTTCAGCCCTATCAAAATAAAGCATTTCCCTGCATGTCAAATATTACCAAAAAATATCAAACTATCATCCCGTGGCGCAAGTTTCATTGTTGATGACGTCAGCGTTTCTCTATCATTCGCTATTATTTATATGAGGATTATTAATACCAGGGTCTCTTCGCGGCACCCTTCACCACTTCCTGAGCCATCCATCTCAGAAATCCCTTATATAACGTATTAGTATTATCCCTATCATTATTGTATTATTATTGTTCTGTAGCTGAAAGTTCGGAAGTTATTTGTGAGCAAACTAAAACCAAATAATAAGTACCTCTATTTACTTTTTCCCCAGATTTTGGAGGGAGCCCGGGCCCCCTCAGCCCCTCCCTTATATACGCCCTTGCCCCTCAATTTTACCAAGCCCCCTTTTCCCTCAAGAATTGCCTCCCACTAATAAAAAGACTTAAATTCTTCTAAATTAATTTCTCCAAAAGTTTCTGTGGTATAATCTGCTTCATGACCCCCCCCCCCCCTTCCCTCCCGACACAAACACATGAAAATCTTTGCTATAATTATATTATTAGATTAAATTGCTAAAATATTTGTTCACCAAGATGGCCTATGGCTTTTCTCTGTTGTAGATGCTTATGCAATAGGCTTTACAGTCCCCCCCCCCCCCATTAAATGTTGAATTTAACGACTTATATATATCGAAAATATCGATATTTGGAGAGCGATATATCGTGGCATTAAAAATTCGGATATCGCCTAGCCCTATTGCGCAGTGATCATAATACATGCTGCCCCTTTTGCCCCAAACTTATTTAATTCTGAAATATTTATGCACTTTTAGAAAATGAATGTAATAAATGGTTAAGGATTCAGATACAATGGAGGAAAATAAAACATTATTTGAAAAATTTTTAGAAATGAGAAAAATTAAAAGAATTTAATTCTCTCCATGCACATGAACATATTAAGTCCAATTAAAACTTCGAGTTTTAGCCCCAACAAATAATTATGTATATAAATAATGTGTGCATACACGTATTGTGTATATGTATGCCCATCAAAACACTTTTTCTTCTTGGAAAAAAGTTCAGGTATTTTTTCACGGAGTCACAATCACCCCTGATCTTTGCCCACTGTTAAAAAAAAACTTTTTTGGCGATCCCTGAATATCGATAAATGCCAATACATAGTGGAAGGATTGCTTGCTATGGAGGTAGGAATACAGGGGGGAACATGCCGTGTTATCTACTCCTATTGTCCAGTTAGAATTACACTAAGAGTGAGTGGAGGCCATGTTGAGTGGTGAGAAAGGGGAAAAAGACTCGTATTACTATGGCGAAAATTTCGCGTGTTTTACTTTTCGCGCCCAAATTGATAATGAAAGTATTTATTGCCTACATAGGAACTAAAAAAAAAAAGGAAAACACAATTATATTTTAAGCTATAAATTTCCAAATAATAAACTAATTGCATAATTAATGCCTTAAGAGAATTAAAATTATTTTAGTGACAAATTAATGATCAACTGATTATAAATGCTATTTTTTTCAATTAAGCACACTGATTTTCCCATAGAGAAGGTTACAAAATTACCGAAATTATCAAAACTTTGCAGTTTATGTCCAGACTATAAAATTAGATTACAGCAAAATGAAAAAAAGCAACTAGAAATCAACAAGGATAAATAAAGGAAAAACATAAACGAAAAACTTATTTTGATAAAGTTACAAGAATGAGGTTAAAAATAAAATAAAAGTAACAAACTTTAGATTAGTTTTAAAAAAAGCAATCCCGTGTAAATAAATGTTAAATAGCATAAAATTCTAAACAACTTCTTGAAAACCTATCCACCCAGTTCTTTGAATTTTGATGATTCATTCTTTCTTTCTTTATTATTATTATTTTAGAGATACAGTCGAGTCCCGACTTACGCGAAGGATGCGTTCCAAGACTCCTCGCGTAAGTTGAAATTTCGCGTTGTGGAAAAGTATATGAAAAACATTTTTTTAAAGCATACCAAATTCTTTTAGTCACTTATAAACACCCCTCAAACTGCTTTAAAAAAATTCCTTAACTACATACCACAATTTCTTAAATAAAGAACTGAACTTTTACCGTATTTAAAAATAAAAAAAACTTTTATTCAACATGAAATATTTTAAATACTCAAAATGAATGGAGATATAGACATAAAATAAAACAACACTGTACGCAAAGTATGTATCTTTATATATTAACAGGCAAGCCTTTCCTTTCGATACCGATTTCTCCTCTGTTTGTGAACCGATTTCCTTCATTCTTATTTTGTTCGGTAGCCGAGTTTTAGTGTCATCAATAAAAAGTTTTGAAATCGAACACTAATTAATTAACGGAGATATTAATAAAAAACGCATTTTCATTCTAAATGGCTCTTTCTACGAGAACGGATGGTCCAATTTTTACGAATTTGATATGGTTGGAAAGGTCTTTAAAAAATACTCCTAACGAAAAAATTGTCAGGGCGCCCAAGGTCCAATAACCTAAATCCACTAGAGAAAAAAGTTAAGCGTTTTTCAGTTAGAAAAACACAGAAATTTTAATTTTATCTCTTTTCCATTGTTGAAATTCATTGTTGGAAGCTTGAAACATCAAGTTTTAAAACCGCTCTTTCTGCACGAAAAATGCATTTTAGCGCTTCGTGCTTGGTATGGTTGGAAAGCTCGTGCAAAATACTATAAAACACGTTCTACCCGGTTTACCGTTCGAAAATGTCAATCCGCTAAAATGGCTGGAAAACTCGCTAGAAGCAATTAAAAGTTAGTGAAAATTAATTTTTATTTGCTTTTTCACGCGACATAGTTAGCGTGAAGAAATTGCTGGATAATATTGTGGTGTTGCCAATTCTCGCTTGAGCTTAAGAAATGAAATACTTTGCATTTGTTTTTATTATTGAGACTTTTTGGGTAACTACGGGCATTTAAAATATTTTCTCTTTGATTATGTTTCCGCGATTTTAATATTTAAATGAATTATTTTACGGAGTGAGGGACGACTTTCAGTGCCAGCTCCCAATAATACCTGCATTTGCTATCACCACAAAGAGATCTCAAGGTGAATCTTTTGATAAAATTCGGTCTAGAAAGATTGGGCGCCGGGAACTTTGGGCGCGGGGAACTTTGGGCGCCGAGCATTTTGGGCGCCGGGAACTTTGGGCGCTGGGAACTTTGGGTGCCGAGCATTTTGGGCGCCAAGAACTTTGGGCGCCGAGCACTTTGGGCGCCGGGAACTTTGGGCGCCGGGAACTTTGGGCGCCGAGCATATTGTGCCCAGTATTCTCGGGGCCTAAAATGCTCGGCGCCCAATGTTCCCGGCGGCGAATTTTGAAACGCTCTCAATGCTTACGTTACGGTAGCTACCGGTTAGTTAACCACGTGACAGGTAATGATCACGTGCTCCAATCAACTGCTTAGAATGGTAACCGGTCGATCCTAGAACGCTGCGGTTAGTAACCGGTCAACCGGTGAGGTTCGTCGAACGCAAGGAATGCTTGCGTTCGCCGAGCTCAACTGATAGCTACCGGTTAATCGATCACGTGACACCTAATGATCATGTGCTTCATATTAATACGGCAACTGGTTGATAATAGAACGCAGCGGTTAGCAACCGGTTACTCAGTGGTCGACCGGCTAGGATCGCCGAACAAAACTAATTACAGTACATTGTTGAAATGAGAAATAAAAACGAGCGCGTTCTATTAAACAACATGGTAACCTGGATACATTAAAGCAACCCCGAGTAAAATGTAAACAGAGCCGCCCCTTTAAATTGTGAGGTATAAATTGCAATGCGAAATATTGCTGTTTAAAGTTTTAGTTCGTTTTGATTTCACGATTTACTGTTTTTTGTGTTGTGAAATATTTCCGTTTTCGTAGGGTTTCTTCTGAATCTTAATTTACGTCTGTATTGTTGTTATGTTTGGAAAATTCTGCTTGCTGTAAACATTCGCAATAAACTCACATTGAAAGAGACGCAGAACAGATTTTAACATGGTAAGATAATACACGCTGTTTCAAAATGAGTTTTATTGACTGTTGATTTTTTTTTATATTCTTGAGAATAGTAACTGAAATACAATCTGAGTGTGCTTCTCTTATGTTGTTGATGTTTTAATTTATTTGGTTTTCTCTGAACAATATGTTGAAGATTTTGGTTAGTTCATAAAGTTTTTTAACAATAAAAATGTCGTGAGAAAATCTGTAAAAAATACTACCATTTAATGATCTAAGAAATACATTTTATCTCAGGAAAGAATATAATTCTTTTCATTTAATTTAATTTCACCTTCATCTGTCTCAGTTTTTACTTTATAAAAAAAAATAAAAAGAGGAAAGGATGGGTGTGAAGATGTTGAGTCACTGCTCCTATACTCTGTGGGGCTCGTGAGAATTTGAGCGACCACTTTGCACACTCCCCCCCCCCCATTTCCTAGAAAAAATTAAAATGACACGTTTGGCTACCACCAACTACTCGCAATCAGTAGTCATTGGCCCCAGGAACTGTAAGCTGTTCCATTTCGATTGTTTTATGCTCCGTGCTTGTGTCTCTCCTTAACTGTACTAAATCATTATAGTCTAATAGGTGTGAGTTCATTTGTATGCTAATGATAATAATATATTCAGAGCGCTAATTTTTTTTTTTTTTTTTGGCCTTGTTAATTTTGCCTGAATGAACTGATAATTGATAACAATTTGCAGATTGCACCAAAATATTAATTATATTAAAATATTCCCTATCAAAGGAGTTTACAGCAAATATTGTATAATTGACTTTGAATTCATAGCACCTGTGATACTTAAGTTAGAGGGGGGAGGGGAGCCGAAGTGAGTGTCCTTGGCTAGTGCATTCTTGCACCCTTTGAACTTGTTCGTTTCCGTTTTTTCCCCTTACATTCATCGCATGTGAAGCAATCCGGAAAACTTGTAGAAGGGGTTGCTATTCATATTGTATTGTAATTAACTCTGAATTTGGAGCACTTCAGAAGTGATTGGCAGTCGGGGGAAAGGGTTCCAAACATAACAATACAGACGTAAATTAAGATTCAGAAGAAACCCTACGAAAACGGAAATATTTCACAACACAAAAAACAGTAAATCGTGAAATTAAAACGAACTAAAACTTTAAACAGCAATATTTCGCATTGCAATTTCTACCTCACAATTTAAAGGGGCGGCTCTGTTTACATTTTACTCGGGGTTGCTTTAATGTATCCAGGTTACCATGTTGTTTAATAGAACGCGCTCGTTTTTATTTTTCATTTCGCCAATGTACTGTAATTAGTTTTGTTCGGCGATCCTAGCCGGTTGACCACTGAGTAACCGGTTGCCGTATTAATATGAAGCACATGATCATTAGGTGTCACGTGATCGACTAACCGGTAGCTACCACTTGAGCTCGGCGAACGCAAGCATTCCTTGCGTTCGACGAACCTCACCGGTCGACCGGTTACTAACCGCAGCGTTCTATGATCAACCGGTTACCTTTCTAAGCAGTTGATTGGAGCACGTGATCATTAGCTGTCACGTGGTTAACTAACCGGTAGCTACCGTAACGTAAGCATTGAGAGCGTTTCAAAATTCGCCGCCGGGAACATTGGGCGCCGAGCATTTTGGACGCCGGAAACATTGGGCGCCGAGCATTTTAGGCCCCGGGAATACTGGGCACAATATGCTTGGCGCCCAAAGTTCCCGGCGCCCAAAATGATGGGCGCCCAAAGTTCCCGGCGCCCAAAATGCTCGGCGCCCAAAGTTCCCGGCGTCCAAAATGCTCGGCGCCCAAAAAGCTCGACGCCCAAAGTTCCCGGCGCCCAAAATGCTCGGCGCCCAAAGTTCCTGGCGCCCGAAATGCTCGGCGCCCAAAGTTCCCGGCGCCCAATCTTCGACGCCCAATCTTCCCATTTCGGATAAAATTGGCGTATTATTACGACGTCCAGTGCTTTCGCGTGGACAGTACTTTTTGTCACTGAAATTGATAGAATAAGCAAAAAAAAATATAACAAGGACCCAGAAAATACTTCATTTTCCCATTTTTTAATTAATTTTTTAAAACGTCAGATTTTTCAAACAAGGCGTGGTCTTTATGACGTCACAAATGATGCATTTTGGCGCATCTTTCTACCACGTTTCCACGTTATGATAATCAAGAAGCGAATTAAAATTGCGCTCTACGCTTGCTATCAACCATATCGTTGCCAAAACATACGAGTAAAGTTACGAATAAAATATTTTGCTCTGTGAATAGCAGCGTTGAATGGCATTTCATCATTTATGATGTCATCGTCAGAAGCGTAAACAATGAAAGCACACCGATTTAAGCAAGTTTTAAAAAATATTATACCTAAACAAATTATTTAAAAAATGGTTACATCCTATGTTTTTAAGCATGCTCTTTCAGAAAAAAAATACTTTTAAAATTTTAGATCCCATTATATGTGGCGGTGAGTAGAGTTCGTTCATTTGACTGCAGGAAATTTTAGTTTAACGCCAAGATCATGCCTACTTTTACAAAGAATATTGTTTGTACAGAAGTGTTTTAAGTATTAAGGAAGTTTTGCAACATCATTTTATTCAGAACGACGTCTATAATGAGGTTGTTTCCTTAAGTCAAAATTAGTACTTTTTGTCACTGAAATTGATAGAATAAGCAAAAAAAAAAAAAAATAATAATAATAATAAAATAACAATAATAATATGGACCCTGAAAATACTTTTATTTTCCCAACATATATTTTTTAATTAGTTTTTTTAAAATGTCCGATCTTGCAAACAAGACGTGGTCTTGATGACGTCACAAATGATGCTCTTAGGCGCATCTTTCTATCGCGTTCCCACGCTATGATAAGCAAGAAGCGAATTTAAATTGTGCTTATGCTTCCTATCAACCATATCGTTGCCAATACACGTGAGTAAAGATGCGAATTAAATATTTTGCTCTGAGAATGGCAACACTGAATGGCATTTCATTATTTGTGACGTCATCGGCAGAAGCGTAAACAATGAAAGCACACAGATTTAAGTAATTAAAAAAAAAATTAAACTTAAAGAAATTATTTAAAAAATGGTTAGATCCTATGTTTTTAACCATGCTCTTTCAGAAAAAAAATACTTTAATTTTTGGAAACGACTCCATTGTGAAATTCGTGAACTTTATCCATTTTGGCACCAATGCCAGAGTAAGAAATATTTTTCTTTTGCATTCTTAAAAAAGGAGTACAGAAATGTCTATTTGCAAGGAACTGACTACGAATCAAGTCCCTCTTTATGGTGGAGTTCATTAAATTTTAACCGTTCGTGACAATGCGGAGGAAATAAATGACAAGAGGAACATACAATGCTGAGAATGAGACATCAAGCTTTTTTTTTTTATAAGAACGTCTATGAAAAACAATATGACATGTGGCAAAGGGAAAAGGGTTTATGGTGAAGTGTGAAACTTTACGACAAAGGGGAAAGAGATCAAAAATTTTGAAAAGTGCATTTGTCAGTTTTTCCCTAAACCGTAAACAAATCACAAACACGATTTTTTTTAAAAATAGCATTTTTATTGCGACGTCCAGTGTTTTTGAATGGACAATTTTTAATGTAGCAAGTAGGATTCGTTTATTTGACTGTTTGGAACTTAATAATTCTAACGGCAGATGTCAAGGCAACTTACTCAGTAATATTAAAGTTATTAAAAGAAGCATTGTTCATGCAGAAGTTTTACGTATAGTCTGAGTTTTGTATGATCATTTCATTCGGGAAGATTTCAATAATTGTTAAATTGGCAGGCGCTCTTCATCTATTGGCGTCAAATTTTTGGCACCAATTGCAGCTCGAGAAATGTTTTTACTTTGCATACGAAAACAAAGAGTAGGGAAATGTATATTTACATACGGTTGCCACAAAATAGGGTCTGTCCACGAATGAAGTCCCGCTTTAAGGTGGAGTTCACGAAATAGTAACAGTTTGTGACAAGGGAGAGGAAAGACATGACAAGAGGGACATACAATGGGGAGAATGTGGCAACAAGCTTTTTTTTAATAGGAACGTTTAAGGAAAACAGCGTGACATGTGACTAAGGGAAGAGGGAGTATGGTGAAGTGCAAAATTTGTGACAAAAGGCGGAGAGGGTCGAAAGTGTTGAAATGTGTGACATCAGTTATGCATCGCCCTCAACCATAATTAAATCTCAAAGACGACCTTTTTTTAAAAATTGTATTTTTTTTTGTGACGTCCAGTGTTTTCGAATGGATAGTTATATTGCCACGAGTAGAGTTCGTTCACGTATTTTCCCGACAGTTTTTATTATTTCTTTTAAATGTTTGATTTTGGAAATAAAACGTGGTCTTTATGACGTTACAAGTGACGTACTTTGGCGCGCTACTCCATAGCCGGACAAAATTTTTACGCTTTGCTGTCAACCATGTTTCAGGTTATGATAATTTGCGTTATGCGCTAATGACATCAGTGAATGGCATTTCATCGCTTTTGATGCCATGTGCAGAAGCGTAAAAAATGAATTTCAATCTACGCATCAATTCAAATAGTTAAAAAGTATTAAATATTTTCAAATTATTTAAAAAATGGTTAAAACCTTTGTTTTTAAGCATGCTTTTTCAGAAAAAAAATACTTTTAAAATTTCGGAAACGACCCCCTTACCAAAATATCCCCTTTCATCGATTTTTTTTTAGATTGACAGACAAAAAGCAAAATCGAAATAAATTATTACTGTTTGTTATTTTGTGTACGTATGAAAATTGTATGCTTCTAGATATGCAGTAAACATGAGTAAGAGTAGAAATAAAAATGTTAGAATTAGTTAAATTCATTTCATCAAAAACAACCCTGTTGTAAAAATTTCCCCGCCAAGAAAACCTTTAACTTTTCCGCACAAAAAAGAAAACCTGCATCCTAAACCTAAAAACCCTCAGCCATAAAAAGTTATGATATCTAGTTTGCCCGCCAAATATCTGCCAAACTATCATCCTCCCTTTTCTCCTTTTTCATCACAGCTACTTCCATTAGAACCTCCTCCCACCTTCAACTCCTCAGAAATATGGATAGATCTTTTAAATTGTTTATCTTCTTTGGCGGAAAGCTTTTTGCTCACCAAGCAACCACTTCACTTTGGAAAGCTTCCCGCCAAACAAGATAAACAATTTAAAAGATCTATCGATGAAAAAGGAGAAGAGGGAGGATGATAGTTTGGCAGATACTTGGCGGGCAAACTAGATATCATAACTTTTTATGACTGAGGGTTTTTAGGTTTAGGATGCAGGTTTTCTTTTTTGTGAGGAAAAGTTAAAGGTTTTCTTGGCGGGGAAATTTTTACAACAGGGT
Source organism: Uloborus diversus (assembly GCF_026930045.1). Classification (NCBI taxonomy): domain Eukaryota; kingdom Metazoa; phylum Arthropoda; class Arachnida; order Araneae; family Uloboridae; genus Uloborus; species Uloborus diversus. Next base: position 76,319,498 of record NC_072733.1, read on the forward strand.
TGTTTTTGATGAGATATCACATCTTTTTGCATTTATATTATTACTTTGTCTGTATTTTTAGAATTGAGAACATCAAGTCAAAAAATTTTCAACAACGCTGTTTTGTGTTTTTAAGGAACAGTAATGGCTAGCCTAATTTTACGTCAAGTTATTTTCTGACTATTAAGATTCTATGTTCATTTTGCGAGAATCGGGCGGTTTAAATTTTATTACAATTCTTGTATCCTCTCTCTGTTGCAAAGAAAATTTCTTGGATAATAAAGTACTATATTTTAAATTATATTGCTTTCGAGTATTTTACAACTTCGCAATAAATTCTATTACAGTTTCTTTATTTGACAGATTATTCAACATTTTCATGAAGGTTTCTTTAAATGTTTTACAGCTTGAGGGCGATTTTAATCTAGCTTTTCACTTTTTGTTTAATTACATTTTTCTTAAATCGTGGATTATTTTACGTTTTATGGGATAATTTTAATTGCTTGTGATTTGTCTTTTTCTTGATAGAAGTTTTTGTCTTGTTTAATACCTAGTTTTGTTTAAAAGTTCATTTAAAAAACGAAATAACGCATGTTATCACCAAGCAAAAAAAAAAAAAAAAAAAAAAAAAAAAAAAAAAAAAAAAAACTAAGCCATTAAATATTTTAAATTTGAATGTGTCAGAAGATCTATACAACTTTACTCGATGTCAAATCGGGGATATCCCAAATTTGCCATAGCGAATGCGCATGTTGCGCGCGGACTAAGCTCATTAAAAGTCTTGCTTAAATTAATTGCAAAAAAATTTTCAGCTAACAAATTGCTGCAAAGCACGGATATCCACACACGTATTTCATATATTTTCAATTCATTATGTATTCGTGAAATACACCGCCAGCTCAGTCATTTCCAGCCGAGGACTGCAGTTTCGTTTAAATCATTATGTATTGTTTGTGAAAAATCCATTAGTTTAGAAAATAAGCAAACCAATAAAAAAGTGCTATTTTTCGCTTTCAATTAAAAAGTTATATGTCCCGTATTCATGTGCGTACAGTTTCATATAATTTGTCACGTAAAATATTCTAATGGTTTAACCCCAGTTTCGCGCCGACATTCAAAATTTCTTTTTTCCATAAATATATCAAAACTGAAAAACAGGAAGAAAAGAAATTTTGTATCGGCGAAACTGGGGGGGGGGGGAGGAGGGACAGCATTCTAATCTCATTCATTAATTTGTTTCTCTGCTTAAGTATAAACAAACAACATAGAATCTGAAAACAGAAAGCCCAATGAGCTAAGTCTGCGCGCATGCGCAGTCGCTGTGGCAAATTTGTGATATCCGCGATTTAACGTCTAGTTGCAACTGTTGAATATGTTTTAGTCTTGATTGAATTTCATTTCCTAAGACAACTTTGGAATAACTGTTAGATCTGTTCTAACCTTGCAATTGCATTCCGAGATAAACAAACCCTATGAGCTGAGAGTAAGTACATAAGAATTTAGGGAAAATTAGTGATTTTCAAACTTTAATTACTCCAGCCCATGATGTCCCTGGGGGTTGAATTTTTGTATATGTATTCAATGGCCTCCCAAGAATATGTATACAAAAAATCATTACCGTAGCCCCCCGGGGGGCTGTGATAGAACCCCGGGAAGGTACAATTTGGGGGGTAAAAACGAGGGGGGAAGGGGAGGGGCCTCAAATGGCGCAAAAGGCACATCAGTAGGGCACAAGGAATGTGTGTTCGAAATTTCAGCTTGATTCCTTTTTTCGTCTGGGTTGTAGCCCTGTCAAAGAAAGCGAAAACCTTTTGGAACAGCGATTTTATAACTTCAATACCTCCTCCCCCTGATGATCTAGGGGATTGTATTTTGGTTTACGGCGTCAGGGGCCACTAGAAATTAAGTGTACCAAAAATCAACTGCAGGGGTCTTCATGGGGCTGAGATACAGAGGGGTGAAAAACACAAAAAACCCCAATTCCTTCTGTCGCGTAATCTTATTCTTGGTCGCTTTCTTTTCTTTCGTCTTTGGCGGTGGATTTGCTTCTGTTGGCTGCTGACGTTTGGTTTCCTTGGCGGGGTGGAACGCTCCTGCGTCCCGTAATACAAAATTTCTCAAATATTCATTTATGAATATGGTCGAATTTCGACCACTGGGCGAACACTAGTTAATAATAAAATGCTGAACTATAATAGTACTGTATAGTGGATACAGTAATAATATTTATGAGTTAAAAAATGAAGATGATGATGTATGCTCCATGATCAAATCGTTATTCTCATCTAATGTATTTTTAAATACAGTTGCTTCGCCTTTTCTTTTATAACGTTTCAATTTGGGGCAACAGCCCCTCTTTCTTATCTCTTTAATCCACAGTACAAGAGCAGCTTCTATATTAATATTTACTTTGCTAGACTGCTCTGCAAGCTTCAATATTGAAACTAAGTTATGAACTTTTACGGATATCTTTTTGTTTTGACTTTTAATTGTACGTATGGAAGATTCACTCATATTGATGTCGTGGTACCGTCGACGTTTTGTAGTTGTTCAAGTCTATCGAGAATCTAAGGCTTTTTTTTTTAATCAGAAACTTTCTTTTTCTTCCCATCTTCACAAACTTTAGATAAAGGAGCCACTGAGGTTCCAGAAATTTCATGCACTTTAAGATTTAGAATGAAAAAAATGAATAAATGAAAGATGCTGAGTGGTTTTTTGATGCACTAACAACGCGATGCGTAGATTAGTTTGGTGTGAGAACTTTCGCTGTCAGTGATGCTTAAAGTGATGTAGTAACATTTACAAAATAAATATTTTGTAGCCAATAACGAAGCAGATACTTCCTTCCAAAAAAATTCGTGTTGTGGACGAAAATTTCGCGTTAGCTCTAAAATTCGTTACTCGGAAAAAACTCGCGTTGTAGCCATTTCGCGTAAGTCGAATCGCGTTGTAGCGGGAGTCGACTGTACACGGAATACTTGGTATTCGGTATACTGTATATCGGCAGACAAACCGATTATTTGTTTTGGCAGAGTAGGGGAATGTGGGGCAAAGTGAAATGATTAAGCTGACTGAGCTTTTTCAAAATGAACAAATTGGAAATTTGTTTTGAAAATTACAGTACATGAAAGAACATTATATTTTATAATAAAATGTACATTGAAATGGTATTTTTTATTTTCGCCGGTGAATTTTTGCTTTCAAAAAAAAAAAGTGGAAAAATGTTGCTTTATTTTTTCATGGGGCAAAGTGAAAAATGAAATATGTTTGAAATAAAATATTTTCTATTGGATTATAAAAAATATTTTTGATCAAAAGAATCAGTAAATAAAAGGTTGAATGAATAAATGAAAAGATGCTAAAAGAAATAAACGAATAATTAATTAAATAAATTAATTAATGTATGGGAACAAATAAACGAGTGAGTAAAACAGTGAATGAATAAGAAAATAAGTGTATGAATGAATAAATAATTGAATTACTAAATTAAGGTACGTTAATAAAGTAATTAATAAAATGCGTAAAAAATTTAATAAGTGATTGAATAATTAAAGGAAATTAATTTTTCACTTTTCCCGTATGTACTTGTCTGACTGTGCAAAATAATTAAAATATTAATAAGCTTAATATTAACTAAATAAATGTTGCATCGAATATTAGGTCTCAATTAATATTTCAAATGATAATTATAAGAAATTTATCATTTAATAATACCTAGCATAATTTTCGACTTACAATAAAATATTGTAACGGATTCGGTGCGACTTCCACTTTCTTGAAATGAAGACACAGTTCTTGATAAAAACACAGGAAATTTATTTACACTATGTACAGGAGAAACCGTTAACAACTGCTAAATTATTCATCAGCAATTATCACACAACACCGTAAACTCAACGTTTACACACGTATTTACTTCCAAATACGAAAACAACACAGCGAAATGCCTCGCTATAAACAGAGCTAATACACACACTCAGTTCGAAATCTGAATCGAAACTCACTGTTTATCCATCGCTAACGGCTTAAATACACCGAAAAGAATTTTCTCAAATATTCCACACGCTTCTCGAAATGCGTTGACCGTTATCAAATTTTATCAATGAACAAAAAGGGAATAGGGGTCGTATATTTTAGCCATATGAAAAAGGGGTTGTATATTCATTACGGGAAACTATTTACAGGTTACGTTACTACAATAATTACTATTTACAGGATTTGTAACATTGCCCCCTTCCTAAGGACTGCACGTCCCGGGCAGTACAATCCCCAGAAAGGGTGCCAAACTTCTATCACATGTTCACAAATATACACATTAATTAATAACTAACAGATACAGAAAATACAATAATAACAAGAAATATTACTAAACATTAAAAGCAAAAATTATCTACAACTTTTATGTTATCAACCATGGTTGTTTACGTAATACTCATGAACTATGGCCATAGTATGGGGCTAACCGATCATAATGTACAACCCTAGGTTTTGCATTAGGTGATTTTTGGATCCTCACTACGACGTCATTTAGTCGGTTAAGGACTTTGTAGGGTCCATCCCAATGCGACTGCAATTTGGGTGACAGACCTTTCCGTCGGATGGGATTCCATAACCAAACCTTGTCGCCTTCGTGGAATTTATGTCCAGTAGACCTTGTGTCATATCGGGTCTTCATCTTCTCCGCCGCGATGTTGATTCGCTCTCGTGCGAAGTTATGAACGTCTTCCAACCGGGCCTGGAGATCCTGGATGTACTCCTCAGGCGACGAAGGCGCATCCGGAGGACGACCGAAGACGAGATCACAAGGTAGCCGAAGCTCTCGTCCGAAGAGCATCTGAGATGGGGCATATCCGGTAGTCTCGTGGACAGCACTGCGGTAGGCCAGCAGGAACAAAGGTAGCTTCTTGTCCCAATCCTGTTGATTTCTGGATACCATAAGCGAGAGATTATTTAGGATTGTGCGGTTAAATCTCTCCACCATGCCGTCCGATTGTGGGTGTAGTGGAGTTGTCCTAGTTTTCTCAATTCCGAAAATTTGACATAGGCCCTTAAACACAGCAGAGATGAAATTCCTCCCTTGATCGGAATGAATCTGCAAAGGTGTTCCGTATCTCGAGATCCAATGTTGGACTAGAGTCTCTGCTACGGTAGTAGCCTCTTGATCTGGAATGGGATATGCTTCCGGCCATTTGGTGAAGTAGTCGATGGAAACAAGAATGTATTTGTTCCCATCAGCAGTTCTTGGTAGAGGACCCAGGATGTCGATCCCAATTCGTTCGAAAGGAGCTCCAACGTTGTACAGATGTAGCTTCCCTCTGCTTCTCTTCTTCGGTCCTTTACGAGCAGCACAGGCGTCACAAGAATGGCACCACTTCTCCACGTCATCCTTCGCCTTGCTCCAGAAGAAGCGCTCCCGAACTTTATTGAGAGTTTTCAAGACACCAAAATGTCCTCCAGTCGCACTACTATGTATTTCTTTCAGAACATCTGAAATCCTGGATCGAGGAAGTAGTAACTGCCACCTAGATGTCTTGCCGTCGTCAGATTCCCATTTCCGGTGTAGCACGCCGTTCCGTAAATGGAGTGAGTTCCATAAAGCCCAGTATCTTTTTGTTGCAGGACTGAAGATGGAAACGTCCTGCCAGCTAGGGCGTCGACTGTCACTTTCCATGAACTCTAAAATTGGTTTTATGTCGGGGTCTTCAAGTTGATCTTTTCGAACTTGGTCATCACTCCATGGATCAGGTTCTGATGATGTTGGAGTCACTGTCACCTGATAGGCGGTAGGGCTAGTCGTTCCATACTGTTTCTCGATTCGGGAACAATAGTGGCAGTTCTCAGGACAGGGTCTCCTTGATAAAGCGTCAGCATTACCGTGAGATAACCCTTTTCGATGCTTGATCTCCATGTCATATTCCTGGAGCCGCTGTATCCATCTGGCTATCTGGCCTTCTGGATTCTTGAAGTTCAAAAGCCAAGTTAACGAGGCATGATCTGTCCGAAGCAGAAATTTTCGGCCGTAGAGGTAATGATGGAAGTGTTCTATAGCTTTCACTATGGCCAGTAACTCCTTTCTGGTGACGCAGTAATTTCGCTCCGACTTTGATAAGCATTTGCTCCAGTAAGCGATGACATGTTCATTTCCGTCAATTTCTTGGGATAAAACAGATCCAATTCCCTCGTTGCTCGCATCAGTGTCCAGGATGAAGGATTTTTCAGGCTGAGGATAGGCGAGGATAGGCGTTGATGTTAAAGCCTCCTTCAGTCGTAGAAATGCATCTTCGCATTCTTTGGACCATTCAAACTTTTGCTTGCTCTCCGTCAGCTTATGCAAAGGTCGTGCAATGTTGGAAAAACCCTTCACAAACTTCCTGTAGTACGTGCAGAGCCCCAGGAAACTTCGCAACTGATGGATGTTTTCGGGACGACTCCAACTCCTGACCGCAGATACCTTCTCTGGATCGGTTTGCACACCCTCAGAAGAGATGATGTGACCAAGGTAGTTCACTTCCCGGCGGAACAAATTACATTTGGACGGGCTTAACTTCAGATTGGCTTCCTTAAGCTTCTGCAGCACCTTCCTAAGATTTGCCAGATGTTCTTCGAAGCTGCGTCCCACGATGATGATATCGTCTAAGTAGACCAGACAGGATTCGTAAGAAAGTCCTCTTAACACTGTCTCCATAAGACGCTCGAACGTAGCTGGTGCATTGCAGAGGCCGAAGGGCATCACTTTAAACTGCCATAAGCCTTGTCCAGTTGTAAAAGCTGTCTTTTCTCGGTCATCAGGGTGTATCTCAACCTGCCAGTAGCCGCTCTTCAAGTCCAGGGTCGAAAACCACTTGTGTCCGGAAAGAGTGTCCAAGGTGTCGTCTATCCGTGGAAGAGGGTAGCTGTCTTTCTTGGTGATTTCATTCAGCCGTCGGTAATCGACACAAAATCTGGTGGAGCCATCTTTCTTTCGGACCAAGACGATGGGAGAGGCCCAAGGACTGGATGACGGTTCGATTACATCATTCTCCTTCATCTCTTTCAGGAGGGTCTCAACCTCTTCCTTCTTGGCGAACGGTAGTCGTCTTGGATGCTGTTTAATAGGGGGGTGTTCTCCAGTGTAGATCCTATGCTGCGTTAAATTCGTCCGGCCCACATCCTCCGATGTAGATGAAAACAGATGCTTGAAGTCGTCCACCAATTGTTCCGCAGCAGTTCTTTGATCCTTCGATAAGGGTGCACTCCCAATTAACTTCGATGTCAAGGACTCAGAAGACACAGTCTCGGGGGAATTGATTCTTCTAATGATGCAGTTTACGGGAGTACAAGTTGCTAACACTTCGCCTTTCCGGATATTCCTTGGCCTTTCACTCACGTTGGCGACTCTCACAGGAATTACATCCTTGGAAAGGTCCACAAGCGTAGATGCCACCAGCACTCCTTTTGGGTTATTGCTTAAGTTGGGGTATTCAATGAGTCCAAATCTAAAACTATTGCTTTCTTCAATGGAGCCGGGTATTAATGATTCTGACCTTGAGGGAATTGATAAATCTGTTTGGGCAATTATTTGATGAGCGGATTTTACATCACTTTCTGCGGGAAAGACGGCTATGTCTTCTCTTATCGAGTGCAGCTCATTAGTCTTGAAGTCGAGGTTGAAGTCATACTTCTTTAAAAAGTCCAATCCGAGAATGAAGGGGTCTGTGATAGCAGCAACGAATGCCGTATGATGGTAAGTGGCATTTCCAAACACAATTTCTAAGTTCACTTTACCTTCAATCTCGATCTTGTCACCTGTCACAGTTTGGAGGGTAACGCAGGGCGGCGTCCATAGAATGTTGAGTCCAAATTGACGAGCCACATCTGTTCTAATGATTGTAACATTGGCTCCAGTGTCAATAATCAGTTCGCAGGGAAACCCGTTTACATATGCGTAAACAAACAGTCCATTACTGCCGCCACTCGTCGATGAAATCTGGAAAACTTTAAGATGGGGCTCATTCCAATTTGGCGACCTCCGCCCCGCGAGATTGCCATGGCTTAGTTTTCCTGGACCTGCGAGGGAGAGGTGCTCTTCCCTCTGGTTTCTTGGCGAGCTTCACAGTTTCTTCGCAAGTGACCCTCGCCGCCACATTTCCAACACTTAAGTGATTGTCCATTTTGGTCCTTGGGAGCCGAAGTCCTTTTGAGGATTCCTGCAATTTCTTTTATTTGCTTTTCCAGTTCAGCAAAGCGTGACGAAACCGGATCAGGCTCATCAGTTTTGACGCCGCGGATCGAATGGCGATCCTTGCGGGTTGCTTGCTGGGCGGCCTCCAACTTCATCGCATACACAACAGCAGAATTCAGGTCTTTGACATCCGCCATCCGTAGAGCTTTCTGGATTTCCGGATCTCGAACCCCGTCGATGTAGTAGTTGAGTGCCAGGTTGTCCCGAACATCCGCAGGACAGTCGCAAAAAGCAAGATGAGACAGTCTTTCGATGTCCGCCGCGAGCTCTTGCAGGGTTTCTCCGGTTCTCTGGAAACGGGACTTCAACTGGAGTCGGCTGAAATCTTTCTGGCACTTCTCACCGAAGCGAAGCTCCAACGCAGATGTGAGGGCGGCGAAATCCAGGCGCTGGCCGTCCGGAAGGTTCTGAAGAATGTCCGCTGCGTCACCTCTCAGGGATGCTGCAAGATGGCAGGCCTTGGTAGCAGAGTCCCATCCGTTCGCTTCCGCCACTATCATGAACTGAGTTTTGTAAACCTGCCACGAAGTTTTCCCATCAAATGTGGCAAGTTTAATGGACGGTCGAGCAACCGATGTGGGAGCGCCAAACTGTACAGAGCTGCTTTCCGCGGTCGCCAATCTCCTTTCCAGGTCTTTAAAGATGTCTTCTTTAAGTTGATGAAATTTTCTATCTTCTTCTTCCAGTTTATTTTCTACAGCATTGCATCGGCCTTCCACGGAACTTAATTTTTCTTCAAATTTCTCTTCGATAGCATCAACTCGATGCTCTATCTCATTAAATTTATTTTCCATCACAGTCTTTACCGAAGTAAGATCGTTTTTAATTTCCTCTTGGTTAGAAACTAGGTCATTTTTCAGCACCGTTAAATCACTTTTCAATTGGTTTTGATTAGCCGCCATATCATTTTTTAATTGTTCTTGATTAGCTGCCATATCATTTTTTAATTGTTCTTGATTAGCTGCCATATCATTTTTTAATTGTTCTTGATTAGCTGTAAAACTTGCAGTCAAGTCACTTTTTAATTGTTCTTGATTGGCTGTAAAACTTGCAGTCAAGTCACTTTTTAATTGTTCTTGATTAGCCGCCATATCACTCTTCACAGAGGTGATTGCGTCAAGAAGTTGTTTTAATTGTTCATCCATTGCGCGAGTAATCACCATAAAAATAAAGTCCTAATTCAAAAAAGTCTTTATGAAAAAATGTCCAAAGTCACACTTACTCCAAGAAAGTCCAGAAGAAGCCCCACGTTGGGCGCCAATTGTAACGGATTCGGTGCGACTTCCACTTTCTTGAAATGAAGACACAGTTCTTGATAAAAACACAGGAAATTTATTTACACTATGTACAGGAGAAACCGTTAACAACTGCTAAATTATTCATCAGCAATTATCACACAACACCGTAAACTCAACGTTTACACACGTATTTACTTCCAAATACGAAAACAACACAGCGAAATGCCTCGCTATAAACAGAGCTAATACACACACTCAGTTCGAAATCTGAATCGAAACTCACTGTTTATCCATCGCTAACGGCTTAAATACACCGAAAAGAATTTTCTCAAATATTCCACACGCTTCTCGAAATGCGTTTACCGTTATCAAATTTTATCAATGAACAAAAAGGGAATAGGGGTCGTATATTTTAGCCATATGAAAAAGGGGTTGTATATTCATTACGGGAAACTATTTACAGGTTACGTTACTACAATAATTACTATTTACAGGATTTGTAACAATATTACAATATGAGAATCATTTTTCGAAAATTGCTTGTGTTATCACATTCTATGATTTTCATAGTTATTTTTTTCTTAGCTAGAATAGGCTACATTTTTTACTACATAGTTAAAATATTACTAGATAGGTGGTGCTAACAGCAGAGTAAATGTTTCACCATTTCACTTTGCCCATCTTATTCACTTTGTCTCACATTCCCCGACTTCAACATTCGACAACCGCATAGTGAACAAATTTAAAACTTCGAAAATTCCCAAAGAAAAATTTTTTATGCAATGAATGAAAGTATCAGTATAATGGCATATCACAATATTAATTAAAATTCTTACTCATTATTTTTTTCTCATTTAAATTAATTTAAATGTTTAAAAAAATGCTTAGACCTTAAATTTAAATCTTGTTGCTTTTCAATGTTTATTAAATCTTCTGACACATTACATTAGTTTTACTATTATAAACAAATATAACACTATAAATACAAAAAAATCCATAATGTTAATTAGTAATAGATGTAAAACATTAATTTATTGCTAGTTTACATTAACTGCTACTTTTTTTACATAAAATCCTGGATGTAATGTAAAAAGAAAAGCACTTGCATTTTAAATTTTGTAGTATTTTAACTTCTAATTTTTACACTTTATGAAATATTAAATATTGATTAAAAACAAACCTATTAAGAATTAGTCTTTGTAATCAAAGTTTAATTTGAACTTAATAACAAAAAGTGAAAGCATTTGACAATGTTTCAAACTTCATTTCACAATTTTATCGATAGAATTGCTTATAAGTTACCGATGAGTAGCAGCAAATCACCTCAATAAATTCTAATTTGTAATGATATTTTAAGCAACTGGGGTTTGTATTTGTGACTAAGATAAATGCAGGATTATTTATGACACAAATATATATTATGATACAGCAAATTAGTTCTTTTCAATTATTTTAAAGCATGGGATTTTAAAATATTCTTACTTATAAAATCTGAACCATTGGAAAACTTGATATTCAAGTTTAGTTTCTAACGTTGTATGCATCTTAGGTTAGCAATGAAATACAGCGCTAAATTTTCCTAAAAAGGAATTAGTATTTCAATCTACATTTTGAGGTTTTCCCCCTTCCCATTAGGGGGAGTGGATTGAAAAGAAAATAATAATAAATAAATAGATTTAAAAAAATCTAGGAGTCGGAGTCGGCCATTTTCCCTCCGACTCCGCAGCCCTGATTCAAGCGAACCTTTTGAAAGCGATTTGTCAAAAATCGCTTTTGAAAAATGCGATTAGTAACAGATTTTTTTTAAAATACTAAGTAAGCACTTTTCATAATGCACTCAAAAGGACAAAATAACTTTTCCGGGTCAGAAAAGACAATTTAAGTATCCGTGTAGTTTTCCATTATTCTAAAAAAAAGGCTTCACAAACAGGGCCGATCCTAGGGTGTCGGCCGCCCGTGTGCAAAGACCTAATGGGCCGCCCCTCAAGTGTAATTTGCATATTTTGACTAATCTTTAACGTCTGTATAAATCTTTCTTTAAATTTCTATGCCAAGTTCGAATTTAAAAAGGGGAGGGGGGGAGCAGAAGAATGATCTTATAAAAAAGAAGAAATTTTTTATAATAAGAAACTTCTTAGGTACAATTTATATCTTTGAAGAAAGTAATAGATACTAAAATTTACTAGTCGTAAAAACGCATTTTATGGTCTTTCTTCGGTGACATCAGAGAAGAAACGGAGGAATGGGAAGCGTGGGGGAAGGTGTCAGGGGTTCAGGGGAGGAGGATTGCTCCAAGAAAATTGTCGAAATTGGCGTATGAAAAATATTTTTAGTTAATCTTTAGTTGTGTTTGGTTGCAGGGACAAAAGAGTCAATTATATTCAAGGTACATGGAGAAATTTTCGAAATTGACGTCAAATATCGCAGTTTTAGGAATTTTTTCGAGATTTTAGGTGAAAGTAATGTTGCAGTTCTTTCCTATAATTCTTTCAAAATTGAAATCAATTTGAAGGTATTTTTTAAGACCGTAGCTTAGGAAGGATCGGCGTTCTTCCCGAAAAATCTCCTAAACAGAAATTTTAAACCCGAAATTTTGGGTTACCTTTGTTGACGTTGCAAGAGGGAGGGAGATTCAATCGTCTCCCATCGAAAGATTTTGAAATATAAGTTTAAAACGCAAATCTAGGCCGTCTTTGGTGACGGCAGGGGATCTGACGGCTATCCTCCGGTAATTTCTCGGCACTATTTTTTCAAGCACCCGTTTTTGACTAGATTTGAAAACAATAGGGGAAACGTGAAAATATTCCGAACCAAGATATTCTTCGGAATTGAAATCCATTATAGGCTATTTTTGGGAAGGAAGGGTTTTGGAGCTCTTAAGCGGATATTTCTAAAATCGCAATTTTATATTATCTTTGGTGACGTTAACAAAACTGGGAAGCTTCTACGGCTCGGATATTTTTCAACATTAATATCTGAAAAATATAACTATAGACTTTTGTCCACCTCACCTCGACGATTGATGGATATGCCCTAGCACCGTAAAAAGTCATATAAGCCTGGCAGTTCTCCTCCTGAATTCTTTAGAAAAATAAGTCCCAAAATCGGATTTTAAGCATTGTTTGATAACGATGGGACGAAGAGCGGGCGGAGGTTCAGTGTGCCCTCACGAACTGTGTTTTTGAAACTGAAGTCAATTTCAGGTTAGTTTAGGCGGGAAGCTGTAGCTTCACGGAACCGTCTAAAAACGAAATTTTCAGGTATAGTTATTGCGTTGGAGAAAAGGGGGATCCGGGGTCTTTCCCCAAAAGTTTTTGAAACTAATGTTTGAAAAACGCAATTTAGTTTGTTTTTCAATACGTTAAGTGAGAGGGGTTGGAATTAGGGGCTTCTCTAAAGATGCTAATTGAGACTGTCTTTGGTAGTAATGTTTGGGAATGGATTTTGGGGTCCTCCAGCGCAAAAATTTCGAAAAAGGCCAAGGCAATTTTATATGACTTTTGATGATATGAAGGGCTGTCGTCTGAAAACACGTTTTGGATTTCGGAGCCAACATTTTTAGGCTATGTTTGATTAAGTTAAGGTGGGAGAGATCAATCAGAGATTTAATTGGGTTTTTAAGATCGATGGTTCAACCAGCGAAATTTTCTGAAAGTAAAATCCTAGAAACGCCATTTTAAGCCTTCTTTAGTTTCGTCAAGGAGGTCATGGCATCCTTTTGGATCTTCGTTTAGGAGCTACATTTAAATTTGCTTCCCGGGGTAAGGGCCCTGTCCTCTTACCTGATCTGAAACCGGGCAGCTCATTCAAGATTTTAATCAGAAAAATTGTCGTAAAGGGGGAAAAGTACAACATTTTTGTTCGTCATTCATATATGTTACTCTCATGGGAGTCGCAATTTTCCACTTTCTCTCCACGCACCTCGATTGTTAAACACAGAGTTTGATACATAGTTTGTTGTTTGAAATGCTTGCGAGAGTATCTAATCAGTATAGTTTTTTTTTAATAATTTAAATAAAATGTCTTATAAAATTTAAATATATGTCTTCATTGTTTAGGTCTATAAAAGCTTGGAGGGTAAACATTAGTGACCGCCCTCGGTGCTCCTTTTAGACGGCACCATTTCATGCTTCAGAAGAAGGCCTTTCCTCTCCCCTGTATCCATGCCTGATTACCGGTTCTGTCACAAAATTTGCAACCAAATGAAGCATGTTGTTAAGAGTAGACATTAATGGACAATGAACCAACACAATGTTCCCTAATATTCTATTTTTCTTAAACTATGTTATGCTGTCGGGAAATCGACACATACTTTGACAATTGAACATTTAAAAATCAGCATATTTATTCTACTTATTATAAGTTATCTTGTGAGAAATTCTTGAGGAACTTTGCTTGGTTATAAAAACTATATGAAGCGGCCTGCGGCCGCCTCTTGTTTTTGCCGCCCTTGTGCGGCGCACACTCTGCACACCTGCTAGGATCGGCCCTGTTCACAAACGAAGAGAAGTACGACTCAAGTCATGTAGAGAATGTTTTATCATTTTCTAGCTTTCAATCATAAATTTGAGGGTTAAAACATGCATATTTTTCTTAATGGGAAAGTTTGATTTGAAATGACTTGAGCGCTCTTTTCTTCGTTAGTAAAGTCTTTTTCTTGGAATAATTGAAAACTACAGGAATACTTTGTCCTTTCTTATATAATTGCCTTTCTGAACCAAAAAAGTTTTTTTGTCCTTTTGAGTGCATCATGTGAAGTACTTAGTTTTTTTTTAATCCGTTATTTTGAAGATTTTCGTTTTTAAATGAAATTTTTATTTAGCGTTAAGTTGTACCTTAAGATTAAACAAATCATTTAGTGAAATTCCCAAGTCTCGAAGTGGTCTAAGTGCTGAGATATAAGCAAAAGAATGGTTCATAACATACGTTTTGTGATGAAGAACCTTGTATGTCTCTTTACTTAGCCCTGTTATCGGTTATTGGCATGGATGAGGATAAAAACTCTAAAAAAGCAACGACAGTGAATAAATTTCATTCTTGCTCCAGTGAAGCCTTGATTCAAAATAGTCATTATGATTGCTATTAACAATACTGTTGCAAGGCAACAAAATTTGTAAGAATGGATTTTATATTCAAATATTTAATGGGGAAAGTGCATGAAATTTGCTGTTTTCCAGCGTAACCGAAAAAATAATTTTATTTTTGAGTTTTAATTTTTCAGCGTTAAGCTGTACCTTTAAATTAAGCAAATCATTAAGTGAAATCCCAAAATCCCAAAATGGTTTAGTAGCTGAGATATAAGCGAAAGCAGGCCTCAGATTTTTCCGTGGCAACCAGGCCAAGTAATAAAAGTGCTTAATAAAAATGTGGGTCATTTATCCAATTTTTAATTTAAATACGCTGGAATTAGTTACTAGAAATTTGATGATGTTGCTAAAAAAATAAGTTTTAACATACTTTTTGTGTATTTCCTGAAAATAATTGAACTCAGCGAGCATGACCAGTTTTAGTTTTTAGTATGGCCCTGACCCGTAACTCAGGGGCGTGTACAGGGCGGGGGGGGGGGGGGGGCTCGAAATTTTTAAAAGGGGGGGTGAAATATATTTAGCACCATAGGAGTTAACAATATGGGAGGAGGGACCGTAAAAGTTATGTGTGACGGACCCAAAAATTTCTGTGTATGGCGCAACCATTACTAAGCCAGAGCGACCATAACTGGTAACTGGTCAAACCAGTGCATTTCAATTTATGTCAGAAAAATGTATGACTCGTTGTTGAAAATGAATGAAAATTTCACAGCTAGAGTGCAAAGCTCTAACACTATGAGAATTAGTTTTTACCAAGAACCAGAACTGTAACATCACAGTTCAAAAACAATCTAAGTTAAAAAAAACCCTAAACCATGCCCATAGTTAGTCATTTAATATAACGCAATTCTCCTGATTTTTTCATTTTTATTTTGTCTATTATATGCTAATAATGACCTCTCCGAAAGTGGAAGCTGGAGCTGCTTTAATGAGTGGGAGAGAGAGAGTGTTTTGTTTGAAAAAAGTTACTATATGTTTGAAAAAAAAATGGCATTTGAACCCATGCACCCCACCAAGTTTTGCCCTTTTGCAAAAATATAAATAAAATTATTGAGGTTCATACAATGTAAGTGCGGCTTACTAAACGCTTGTGTTTATAAATTAATACGAGTTGTAAACTTCTTTCTGCACATTCTACAAAAAGTACAATACAATTTTTTTTAAGATCATTTTTTCTTTTTACTGAATTTTTTAAAAAAGTCAAACACAAATGAGGGACTTTTGCAGGGGTGTTCATCTCTAAGCGCACAAGTATTCTCTGCTACATTCAAAAGTGAATATTTTGATCCGATCGGCTAGTAATACTGAACTTTATTTGGAACTTAGAAGCATATGAGATGAGAAACGCGGTTTTCGAGATGAAAATATATTTTAAAGTTAGTTGACAAAGTTGTCAAATACGACCCCCCCCCTCCTCCCCCCGCTGAATTTTGCTGAAATGCACAACTGATTACGTGCATAATACTAATTATCAATTATTACAAACTAATTATCAATTATTTACAACTGTTATTCAGAAAAATTTAGAGAAAATAGCTTCCAAGTTCCTGATCAATCATTCAATGAACGCTAAAATTAGCTATTTTAAAAAAGTTATTATTTGCTCTTTTTTAACAAAATATTATTTATCGGTTTAATAAAGCAGATCATTATTTAAATCAGCATTTGATTTTTTAATTTGAACAAATAATTAATAAAGTCATTATACTTAATTTTTCAGTTGAAAATAAACTATAAATGTTTATTATTTTCCTTGGAATTAATTAATATTTTATTACTAGGGTGTTTTTTTAATAAATTGAAGACACCGGTTTTCCCTGGAACTGGATGCCTGAGCCGAATGTTATTTCCAGTCTGCTACCCTGACGGTTGCTCTCAATGAACTTTCAAATTTTGCATAGGCACGTGCACCTAGTTTCACCACGTGGAACTTTTCAAAAGGACCCCCCCCCCCCCCTCCCGAATCCCGAATGGTGCTATCCCGGTTGCTCTCTTCTATACCACGTTGAACTTTTCAATGACAACCCACGCCCGGAACCCCGAATGGTGCTAAAAATTGCGCCAAGCTAAGGCGCCAGATTGTTAAGCTTAGAAATTTACTCTTGAAAACAGCCTTGAATGTCCGAGCACCTAAGCCCCTCCCTTTAAACCCAACGTAGAGTTGGAAGACACCCGATTGGTCAATCGTGTTTCCGGTCAGTTGGGCGGAAGCCCCCCGTGGAGAAATTTTTGAACCAAATGGGAGAACACCAAACTGTTTTAGGAAGAGGATTTGAAAAAAGTACAGGGTTCATACACTTTTGGTTAAAAAAAAATTCCCCGACTTTCCAGGTTACTCGCTTCATTCAAAATTAAGTTTAAGTAACAGTATTTTCAAAATAGCCAAAATTGTTCAAAGTAGCAACGCGTAATAAGAACTGAAACTTTTCCACTTGCAAAATAAAATTAAAAAAAAAAAAAAAAAACACTTGGTTTAAAAAAAAAAAAATCTGTCACAATTTAAGGTTTTTTTAAAAAACATTTTGTTCAAATTGTTTTAATTTGCTTACTATTTGTTAAAAACAAAATACTTTCAATTTATTTTAACGTTTTTTTGATGCCACATGTCATGCATATTAGCGTTTTGCTGTAATCGGCGGCAATCTTTCTCCGCTTTTGGTTTACGATTCTTTTTATTTTCTTATTAGTATGTAACACAAAACATATTGAGCACAGTACAAAGTTATTTTTCAGTATAAATATGATTAATTTGTTGCATCGATGGGCATACCATATAATGCATTCTAACAAAAGGCAACATCCGTCGATCATAGGTCAATGCCAATAATCAATTTTTTTTCCCTTTTGCATATAAAGGATGCTTGCTGCTTGCATTAAAATTAAAAATGTTCTTTTTTGCACATTTACTTTCAATAGACGTTGAGATAAACATCGAATTATATTTTTGTAAATTTTTGTCTACTTCCATCTCGCAAACGACCAAATATGGCGACTAAGTAAAAAGTTTAAGATAATGAGTAGATTTTTGAATTTGTAGCATAAAAGTAGTTACAAATAATAATTTATCCTTAAGAAACTACAATTTTAGACAAAATAGTCAGTTTTTAGCACCTAAGCATCTAAATCAATTAGAATAAAAAAAATGTTCTGGAGAAAAAATTTCGCATTTTTCCAGAAAATAATTATGAATTACCCGGAAAAAGGGCACATTTTGCGTTGTTATCAATAGTTTGCATTGCAATAAATATCCAATGCCATTTTCGGAAACTTAGGCACTTAAAAAGTCTTGTGTACTGCCATCTTGGGAATGACCAAATATGGCAGCTACGACAAAAATTAAGAAATAACTTTTTGAATTTGCAGCAATTTAAAAATAATAAATCTTCATAAAACTACAATTCAGTTGAAAAGTTTTTAGCACATTTGCGTCCAAGGCAATGAGGATAAGATTAAGTTTTAAGAACAAAATGTTTCATTTCTCAAGAAAATTACATATTTAAAATAAAATTAAAAAAAAAAAAAAAACAAGTTGCAGCACATTTTGCGTTGTTTTCATTAGTTTGCAGTTAAAAAAAAACATCCAATTCTGCTTTGTTTTTGGAAACTTGGAAACTTAGGCATTTAAGCATCGTGTCTACTTCCATCTTATGAATGACCAAAAATGGTGACTACGTTTTATTCGTAGCTGAAAAGACTTTTCGATTAAAAAACGATTTTCCTAATTGGCACTACCATCCGCAGGCTTGTGCTTTAGAAGCAGGAAAATGTTCTTCTCCCGTTAAATTTGTGCATAATTCCTGTTCACCCTAGGAAATTTTTTCTTTGGAACTACTGAGGGGCAAAATTGGCGTCCGCGGATTTTTTTTGTTTTTCTTTTGGACCGCTTTTTTTATTTTATTGCCAGCGTCATTTTGCCTCAAAACTTTTACATTTTTTTTTTTCAAGTAACATCGATAAAAACGAAGATTAGAACTCAAGGTACAAAATTCCCTGAGGAAAAAATGGAAAAAAAATTTTTTGGGGCAAAATTTGAAATTTCCCTGAACCATATTTTCCTGCGTATTATCCGCGGGCGGCTTAAAATCTGCAGGTTCTAAAATGGGATTGAAGAAAAAAAAAGCTTCGTATAATCCGAGGCGGTGTATAATACGATGTAAAAAAATAAAGTTTGAATTTAATATACCCTTTGAGCAACCAAATTAAAAACGTGAAAAGGTAATTACTTTGAAGGCATAATCAAAATTTATCTAAAATATAATGATTTCTTCTTAAAATCATGATTATAGTACTCTAATTACTTGAAAAACAGAGTCAAGACAAAGGAGCAAACGCTCTGATCTTGTGCAAATGGCTTCCTAATTCACTGTATTCTTGCTTATTTTACATGGCCTGAATCGCGTAATAGGCAGGGCTGCGAAGTTGGAAGGAAAATGCCCGACTCCGACTCCTTGATTTTTGAAGCACCCGACTCCAACTCCGACTCCGGATTAAAAAAAATTTTTTTTTAAGTTGTATTTTTTCAACTCTCTCTCTCCTTTCAGGGGAAGGGGGAAAACCTCTAAACAGAGATTGAAATATTAATTCCTTTTTTATGACAATTTCGCAGTTTGTTTTTTATTGTAAACCCAAGACGCATACAACGTTAGAAATTCAATTTAAAAATCAAATTTTTTAATAGTTAGGAGTTAAAAAGTGAGATGACTTAAAAATCTCTTTTAAAAAATTTGAAAAGGATTATGTGTAATTTGCCCCTTTTTAATGTTTAACAAATAGATATTGATCAAATCGTTTGCTTTCAATTTTTGAAAGCTATAACTTGAGAGAAAAAAGGCTTTTTTTCTAAATCCAAGTTCTTGAGAAGGGGTGGTTTGCCCCAGGTGACACCCATCTGGTCGATGACACCCAAAGTTAATTTCAGAGTTTATAAAAAATATTAATATTTTAATTCTGAAAATTTTAGCGATTACATTTTAAATTATATTTCATCAATAAAATTTCAACGAAAATAGGGCACATATACGTCAGGAGCTAATTTTACACAAAATGCGGCGGTATACAAATTTGTACGAATAGATTTTACCATGCCTATATTTCTTCTTCGCTAAATTTTTAATTTAAATTTTATTGGCCGCTTTAGAATTAACCTTAATATGAAGATTTTAAGATTAACTGCGATTATTGAGTGTTGTAATCAAGAAAGCATTTCGTTTATTTTGTTCCATACTTTTTAGTGAGAACCAAGCTTATAGAAATAGTCTTAATAAAGAAAAAAACATTTAGAGACTGCAAGAAGTAGCAATACCATGCATTGAAATCATGCTACGCCGCATCCAAGCCGTGATAGCAGCATAAGGCGGAGTTACTAAATGTTAAATAATTATATTTTTAACTAGTTATTGCATCGATCAGAAGGTACTTAACGTTTAATGTGTTTAATTCATATTTAAAGTAAACTTTAAAATGTGTTCAAGTAATAAAACTATGTAACAACAACAAAAATACAGAAAAGTTTATTTGAGTATGATAAATTCCCATTCTCTGTAAGTCACCTTTCCAGCAAAAAAAAAGAAAAGAAAAAAAAAAAAAGAATCGGTTCATCCGTTTAGGAGCTACGATGTTACTGACAGACCCGCAAATACGCAGGTACATATATCAAGTTTAAAAGGGAAATAAAAAAGGAGAAAATCTTATTATATATTTCTTCTTTTTCTTAAATAATGTATTAGAATGCTTTCCCATAATTGAGTTTCAATCCCGTACTTTTCTTAATATCACATCTGAAAGAAGTATCATTTTCGTAAATGAATCCTAACTAAGCTAGAAAATTCCGCATTAGAAACGTGTGTTAAATACTTTCATATTATTTCTTTTTTTTCATGAGCATTAACTCGATAGTTTTACTTCCCATCCTCACCAATTTGCGTCTGTTTGAGTTGCACGTTTTTAAATAGTAAAAAACGTCAATATTGCCGCTCTTTACACCAAATGAAGCAACTTATTTCATTTCATTTGCGTAAAAGAGAGAAAATTCTGTAGCGGATGACATTTAAACACGTGAATGTATTTTGTGTTAACCAGTAGAAATGACGACCGAATGCATGGTATTTCTATTTTGAAATGAACAGCTATTCGTTTTCTTACTCGCTCCTATCTCACATTGTCAGTATAAACGAAGCAGCAATCGGGGCACTCGTTGCAATTTTTATGATAACTACTTAATGTAAGCAACTTGTTCAGGTAAAAAAAAATTTTATTTACTACTTGTAAGTAAGTATTGTGTATTGAAATAATTTGTGTGTATGGAAGAAATAAACTTTGCAGAATGAAAAGTAATGGTTTTGTAGCAGTTTACTGCTTCACATTCAAATGAATATCTAATGACTTTGTAATTTTACTACCATCTCTTGTGCTTTATAATGCCTCCTGAATTTTCTTAATAACGTTTGATTTTACTTTAGTTTACCTTTAAACATTTCCAGGGACCTTTCATTACAGTGTTTTAATTCTCTCACTTTCTGTCTAAACTTTTCTTTTATTTGAAATGTTTTCGGCAGTATATGCGTTTTTCTCCACTTTGCCATGATTTTTGCGATAATATTTTGATAAAAATAATGAAGACTCATAATTATGTCGACGGCCTTAATGAAGCTCTCCTGTTTATTTATCTATTTTTTTTAAAATTGAAGTGAGCCGTTTTTCATTTAAAAAAATGTTTGAAACTTACATGTCGGTGGTACTTAGATAATGTTAATAATATACAGGGTGTTCCCTTTTAGCCTGCAAGACCTTTATTTTCGCAACCGTTAGTCCTATACTTCAAATTACAAAAATGTTTAAAATCATATGCAAAGTTAAGATATTGAAAGTTTGAAGTAAAAATAAAAATGAGTCGAAAAATACAAACTTTAACTTTTTATACCCAGATCCCCTTACTTATATTTATTGAAATTTTCTCCATTGAAAAACCATTCCAACAGAAAAAGTTTGACATTAGTACGACCAATATTCACCGAGTTATGAAACGCAGCGTTTTGTGACTTGCACCACTTTACACTCGCCATCAATAACAATTTTTGGGGGAAGATGTAGCGGTTAACAAGGGTTTAAAATTTTATGTGTGCACAGAGTGTGGTTTTTTCAAATTGTTCGAGGCTTTGTAGTGTGCTTTTGCGTGTCATGGCATAACATTAGCGTTTATTTTTAAATAGCAAAAGAAATGATAAACACTTTTTTTTTTTTTTACTTCGATGACCTGTCATTCTTCTGAAAAGGCTCTAAGTTCCAATCTCATCTTTTGTATGGTCCCTTAAAACTTTAAACTCGAATGTCTCCTTGAGTTTTGGTCGAACAAATTTCAAGTTTTTTTGCGTCAATAATAGTTTGCAATAGAGATTATTTCTCTAAATATTAGTTAGGGGACCTGGGACCCGTATAAAAAGTTAAATTTTGTATTCTTTGGCTCATTTTTATTTTTGCTTGAAACTTTCAATATTTTAACTCTACATCTGATTTTGAACATTTTTGCAATTATAAGTATACATCTAAGACTAACGGTTGCGAAAATAAAGGTCTTGCAGGTTAAAACGGAACACCCTGTAGATTCTCGCATACTCGTCAATTAAATTTTAAAGGATTGCACCTTTTGTAAAAATGCTTTACGGAAAATTACTCTTGTCACATTTTATTAATTTTTTCATTTTTTCTTCTTTAAAACTTTCAAACTGCGAAAGTTTTCATTTTTTAATTTTACAAGACTGCTATGAACACTTTTCCAAAAACTGGGGAGAGAGGGGAGTTATACCCCTTAAAAAAGAAAAAATGCCTAAATGCAGAGTTGAATTTTTTTCTTTTCTTCTTTCTCTTAATTTTATCCCTTATATATTGTTTTCAATTACGAATTTTTTTTTCGTGACATGCTTAAACAAAGGAATGAAAATAAATTGACATAATTAAAAAAAATTTTTTTTTGAAAATTTCGGAAGGGGCTGTAGCTCCATCATTCCTCCCTTTGAGTTCGCTACTCTTGATTTTAGCACTGGTTTACATATTTTATTTTATTAAATTTTCAATACAAAAATGCCTATTTTTTAGAACTAATTCATACAATCATTAAAACAACCGTTTTTATGCAGGAATATTAGCATCAGCACTACGGTAAACATGAGGTATTGGCATGCTATTTTGACATTTGCTTGTTCGATGTTTTGTATTCATTCCATACCGGTCTCTCAAGAAAGTAAGTTACCATTTGTTCTTTTTTCACAGATCTGCGCATCAATATGAAATTTATTTGTGCAAGTAACAACACACAGAATTTGTATTACAGAAGTAATTATTAGGGCCCGGAAGTGGATGACCTAAAAAAACCCTAATAATGCTCTAAAAATACACCAATAATGATGCAACAAAGTAGTTCGTATTGCAAAAATGGTGTCAAAATTTTGAAAAATGCACTTATGACATAATGTCAAATTTCCATTGAAAATAATTTAAATATTTGTCTTTTGAATCAGAAGTTAAGATGGAACTGAGTGTTTTTTCTAAGCTTCAACTACTTTGATATGTTTTTCTCTACCAATACGTTGTGTGACAGAAAATGGTTTACTGCTGAAATTCTTGCTCCACACAACCATGAGTTGAATATACATTTTCACCTAAATTTCTTACTGACTGATGCAAAAGCGAGAATTTAGTGGTTAAGCATTCGGGCATTTTACTCAAAATAAAGCTCTCAAAGGCACTTCAAGAAAATAATAATGCTTTTCAGTATTCATAAAGACACACAATCAAAAGTCAAAATTCTAATTCAAGGAAAATGATTGCACCCAGTACCCCTGATCTGTCTAAAGCCCTAGATCGGCCCTACGAATCAGGACTTTCAATATGCTAGCTTTTTTATTCTCTTTCTTTTGTGAAGGTGTGTATTTTTTTCATTCCTCGTATAGTATATTTCCCTTTTTAAAACGAATAATGAAGACTATCTACTTCCTCTGATAAGACGGCACATTTACTTAGAAGATTTTACTATGCTTGAAAATTAACACTGAAGACATTTTGGTTGAGAATTCTTAACTTTATTAAATAAATCAAACTTCATTTTGATCAAAAATTTAAAGAAAATAGCTAAAAGATAGAAAAATGCCCTGAAATATGAAAAAAATGCCTAAAAACGTTAAAAATACCGTAAGAATCAAATATTTTACTACGAGAAAAACTCCAGAAAATACAAAAAAAAAAAAAAAAAAAAAAAATTGTCATCTACTTTCGAGCCCTGGTAATCGTATTTAAAATGCTTATCGTTTTTGTAGATAAAGCTCAAGCATTTACTGGATACATTCTATCATTTTTGATTTAATTTGCAAAGGGATTTTAGTTCAAATTTTAATTTTTCTCCAGAAGTTGCTCATTAAAAAATATCTGTCAAGTCTTTTCTCTAAATTCTAAGTGTAACTAAATCTTTATATTATATTAAATAACTATTTTGACTTTGATTTCAACAAAAATATCTGAAATGTTCAATATCATATCAGTTTGAAATCCTTCAAAATCTTTCCGAAAGAAACGAGCACGAGCAAACATTTTCTAAAATAAAAAATTATTGAATAAAAACAAAAAACCCGACTGCGTAAAAACCAAAAAAACTAAAAAGAAAAATGTATAAGCCCAGTAGTTTAGAATGTTATTAAGTACTACTGAATAACTACACCGTTGAAATAGATTTATAACCGTATATACAGATAAGACATCATAAACTCAAAAAAGCAGTATAGAAGGATCAACAGTCGAGGCCCATTCCTTTCTGATTCAAAGAAACCCGTAAAATTTGAATGCGCCCCGACTGTTGATCCTTCTATACTGCTTTTTTGAGTTTATGATTTGTCTTATCTGTATACGGTAGTACTTAATAACATTCTAAACTACTGGACTTATACATTTTTCTTTTTAGTTTTTTTGGTTTTTACGCAGTCGGGTTTTTTGTTTTTATTTAATAATTTTTTATTTGACACTTTTTAGTTAATTTTCATTGACTTAGTTATTACAATTATGATACGGTACATTTCGCAATCTTGTCATTTCATTGAGAGAATCTGTATAGTGAGGTCTATTAAGTAACTTGCGGTGGTTTAAACTACTGATAATTAGTCCCTCTAGGGACCTAACTTCGCTTAAAGCTACATGTGCTTGGCCTTCGGCAAAAATGCGCGAACTTAAGTCAATCACAGCACATGTATATAAACAGCCCGTATAACTAACTCATGATGACGCGAAATCGGAAACGTACCCCCCCCCCCCCCCCCCGTCAGTCAAATCTTTCTCGCAAAACTAAAAAAGCCTATCGAAAAAGTACACGTCGCGAAACTCAGTCCCTTGAATCAAGGCAAAAACAAATGCAACATGTTAGAGATGAAAATCGAATTAGTAGACTTTCTTTCTTTTGGTGCTTATTGCACGGGTTTATTTTGATGAGGACTACAATCTGTGTGTCTTGCCTTCGTTACGCATAATATACTTTTTATTACAGTACAGAATACAAATAAAGAACACATGAAAGAAATCACATCAGAAAGAGGGGGAAGTACATCCGGAGCGAGGGTGTCTTGACCCACAGCCTCAAGTGGGAGAAGCAATCGCTTAGACCACTCGGCCACTAAGATCCCAATTAGTAGACTTAGTAAACAAAATTTCAGGCAACGAAAACTACATGCATTTGTCGCACGCAGGTAGCGTGCGACAAAGTGTGTAACATCAAACGTGCGCCGATCCCGAACTGCCATATTTTGTCAACTGGTTGTTGATATGGTGAATTTTGGTTACTGTCATGTGTTTAGTGACACTCCCAAGGTTAAGACAAATCGATTGATGTAAGAATTACCAAAATTGACCAAGGCGTTTAGCCCCTAGAACGCCACATAGAAACGGACATACATACATAGACTGATAAACACATTACCCTCCTTTGCGTCGCGCACGCGCAGTCGGGTAAAAACTTCATTCGTTTTGCTTTTGTATCAGCATTAAATTTTATTTGACGTTTTTCCTTGTCAAGAAAAATACCTATCCTTTTCTGCTGTCCTCCTAAAATGAAATCTAAGTCGTTCCCCCATTAAAGTCATGAACAAGGTCATTTTGCTTCTTTGGCATTTAAAGCACTTTCGTTAGTTCTTCTTTAGCGATTCTAACTTTTTAAGATACTTTTGGGAAGACTTTTGAAGATTTTTTTTACCTACTTTGATCGTGACAAGATTTCAAAACATTCCACTGGTGTTCAAATTCGAACTAAGTGATTGAAACAGTTTAAATGTACTTTTGTTGAGAGGACAGATAAAATAAAAATAGTATATAAAGCTTGTGTAGGTATAAGCATAAATAATAATAATTAAAAAAATCAACTATCAGGTACAGTTATAAGCATAAATAAAACCAATGAAAAAAATCAACTGTCAATTAACGATTCAGTATAATTAAATACAAGTATAATGGTGACAGAGCTTTTGTATAAAATAACGTGTAAAAAAAAAAAACTTTCTAAGTTAAAGACGCATTTTATGTTCCGAAGTTATACTACTCAAAACACTTTTTTTTACAGTTCCTTCTGTTAAAAGCTCTAATTTTACCCCATAGGAAAATAACTGCTGGACATTATTTAGCAGTAGTACAAATGAAAATAAAAGGGTTTTATCTAACATATTATGTAATTTTACAGCAAACAACACTACTAGGTGCTGTTCAGTGTCTTCTAGCAGCGCATTTGCTACGAGTTTTTCAGGGCTTAAAACTACATTAGAAACTTCAACAAAGCCTCAATTAGTCAATTTGGACCCAAAAAGAAGAGGAACGGAAACTGGATTAAAACACCCTCAAGTTACTCCAAAACCTGTGCCTGCGACACCACGAATGTTTGGAGCAAGTCATTTTCCACCAGGTAATAATCAATTAGTTCCTAACTTCAGAAGCGTCCATTGAAGAAAGAGAAGGGAGGAAGAGATTGAGGGATGAGACTCGAGAAAGAATTACTTTAGTATTTATAAAATAAGTCCTAGTGGAATATGAAAGTTCATATGTTTGATGACCTTTGTAAAATTTACCTCTTACAAAGGGAAGGCAAAAGTTTAGACTTTCATTTGGGGGCTGAGACTCCGTGAAATAGCATAGCAGTACTCTTTTAGGATGGTCTAACTTCAACATTATAGCGCAAAATGGCCAGTTAATTCGAGGAAGAAAAAGCCTTCAAATTTTCAAACTCAGCTTAAATGCAGAGTAGATTCCTACGCCAGTGGAGGGGTACTTTAGCGGAGTGCCGTAAATTACCGTAATACTATGCCTAACGAATTGAATTTCATTTTAGAATGTAGTTCTTCTTTGACAACTGTTGTCAAGCAAATCAATTCAAGGAAGCAAAACTCAGAATGTATATCTTTGTTGGGCTTGAAAAATTTTGCATGTATGTATCCTGCTTTACAAAAAAAAAAAAAAAAAAGAAAACGAAAGAAAATGGTGTAAATAAAATGGGAGCAGGAACGAATTATGATTGTTCCTCAAAAGTAGGAAATAGCTGTGCTTATGAACATAAGAAACATTGAACTCGGCTACGTGATGCAGAGGAATACATATCCATCTACGAGTTACTAAAAATAATTAAGAATAGCTGTGCCTCACCGTACGTCGTTGCTCATTGCACGGAGATTCGCACTAGCATGACAAACTTGCAGTTGGTACATGGTGGCACAAAGTGGATATGGAATCATATAGCATCTGGGGTCAGAAATACATTTTTCATGCGAGCGACACAAATTCAACAGCATAAAAATTTTTGCTTCATATATCGAAAGCTTTTAAACATTCTTCCTTTTAAACACTACGAAGTTCTTGAAATCCAACTGTTTTAATACATTCTGTAAAGAGAAATCCTTGAGCTGACTGGCGCCTGGCGCCTTAACCCTAAAGACGCAAAATACCCACACTTTTTGATTTACGGAAATTTTGGGGAATAAACTTGGAACTGTGGGGAACATTGGAGATTTAGGAAGTGAAGAAACTCTGTTTTTCTAAGATTTTTCAGATGATACTATTGGTAAGAAATCTGTGTTCTCAGAACAAAACAAGGTATTCAAAAAATTGAAATCGAATCGAAGCGAAAAATATGTTGGGCAGTTTTTTTTTTTGAAAAATATTTAAATTTTTGGTTAATATCTAAAAATAACCATGTAAGCAACGTTTGCTAATTTGACGAGTATTATAAATCATGTGACTTATCTCAGTGCTTTTATAAAAGAGTACTAACTATACAAATAAATCTTTTAACCGTTTAATTACAGATTAATAGCTTTCATAAAAGTATTCAACATTGAAATTAATTAGCCAAATATTTAATTGAGAACCAATAAAAAATAGTCCGTTAAGGGTATCTAAATAGTCTAATTGGTAAATTTTTTTAGGGAAAAGTTACGTTTTTTGCATTTACAACAGTAAAAAGCATTAAAATTTTTAAATCATGTAGGAAAAAGGTTAAAATATAAACGGTAGAATCCATCTCAATTCAACAAGGGGCATAATATAATGGTCTCCGATTTTTTTTTTGAATTTGACATATGTTAAAATTCATAAAAAAATAAGAAATACGTTTTTTTTGTTTTGCCCCCCCCCCCCCCCAAAAAAAAAAAAAAATCCTGGGCCGAGATACAGGCCGCCGAGAAAGATGGCGCTCCTGTCATAATTTCTCACTTAGGATTTTCGTTGAAATCTTAAAACTACATTATCTCAGGAACGGTAGAACATATTTTGTTGCGGTTTGCTTTATTCAAAAGGATATTTTTCTTGTTTAAAAAAATATGCAACATTTTGAAATATGTTCTTTGGGTTTTTTCCACAGTCTTTTGAAGAAAAGTTTAAATTAGTTTTTTTGATTTTTCTCAAAAACGCCAATTTTAAATTTTTTAAATTTTTTTACAGTTTATTAGTACCACTTAGCAATACGTTCCCTGAAAAGGAGAGCATCCACTTTTTTGTTTAAGAAATTTTAGAGGCATTTGAAAAAATGGGGGTTATTAAGGAACTCTTTACGTAATGGCAGACCTGAAAATTTCAAAAAAAAAAAAAAAAATCGCAACAAGTGGCCAGAAAACACTTTTAATTAAGTTATATAGCGAAATTTTCATTTTGAGTCTCCACTTTATCCAGGAGTTTTATTTTTTAACCGACTTCAAAAAGGAGGCGGTTATCAATTCATACCGTATGTATGTTTTTTTTTGTTTGTCCACTCATAGCGTCTCACCTAGTGAACCGATTTTGATGATTCTTTTTTTAATGGATAGGGGATGACTCAACTTAGGTCCCATTACTTTGTTTGACCATATTTGTTCTTTAGAAAAAAAATATGGGCAAAAAACAGTCAATTTTATGCAATTTCCCTATTAAATGATATTGTAGCGAAGTTCGCACTTTTCATCCGTGGATAACGGTGGCTCAGTGGTAGAATTCTCGCCTCCCACACGAGCGACCCGGGTTCAAATCCCGACTAGGACAAAGTGAATTTTACTAAAATTTCGTTTCTACTGTTTCCCGTATTTTCTCGAATCTTCTATTAATTTCTGTATCTTTCCAAGTCTGGAAAGTTCCAGCACTTTCTCAAGTTGTATATAAGGAGATGTAACGTTCATTCGTGGTTCTGAATAAAGATCTCGAGTTGAGACTAACGAGTATTTGCTTCATTCGGCTTCCACATTGTCTTCGCTATCTTCATCTACGCGACAATATGAAACTCATTGTTATAAAAGTTTGGTGCCATATAACAGTAACATTAATAGTAATTGTAATGATAATTTTGAATGAAGGCTTCTCTGAAGCAAGCATCAAATTTCTTCGAGGGATATTTCGATCATAGGGAATCTGGCGTTGTCGTCTCATTTTTTAGCGTAAATAATTTTATTTTAGTAATCCTGTTGATTTATAGTAACCTTATGTGAATTATCAAAATCTTCCTTTCTTCAGCAATATTGCTCCATAGTAGGGGTAAACCTAACCTGGAAGCGAGGTGATGCAGTGATTAGGATCTGCTTAGCCTTCACAATGCTACCATTAGGTTTGACTCAACTACTCTGTAGTATTTTTATCGTTATCATCTATGCCGATAACAGATGATCGGGGCTAAGTAATAAAATACAGGATTGCATCATGAGCAACTTAGATGCTGTGGAATGTAAATTAGTTAGGAAAAACGTAATACTTAAATGGTTATAGTTAAATTAACTACGCATGATTTCCAGAGAGGAACAAAGATAAGTTTTTAGTGCCAATCGCTTAAAGTTTAACGCGTGTCAATAGTTTTTTTTTTTTTTTTTAGTATGGAGCATTTTTAAGAAAAAAATGTGAAGTTTCGTGATGGTAACTTCTTATTATTTCTGAAATACTTACATTTACACTAAAAAGAATGAAATAAAAAAATTTTGAAAAAAAAAATAGAACCGACTTCAAAATTGCTCTAAAAAGTGAAAAATAATTTTATTCTTTAAACACCATCGATAATGCTTTTAAACATAATTTTTGAAGTTGGCGCAAAAACGATAGATAAAATCATTCACAGCCATAACTCAAATACAACTATAAATTTAACCAGGACCAGTTTCTTCACTATCACATACACTATGCATTGATGACAGCATATTTGAATAGCGATATAAATGTTTCGTTCGTAATTTTGGATGCTTTTCTGAAAAAAAAATATGAACGAAGCATGGTTACACTGGATTTTACGTTTTGTTTTTGCGCCAACTTCAAAAATTATGTTTAAAAGCATTATCGATGGTGTTTAAAGAATAAAATTATTTTTCACTTTTTAGAGCAATTTTGAAGTCGGTTCTATTTTTTTTTCAAAATTTTTTTTTAATGAAAACAAGAACGCAGTTTCCAGCCGATTGGCTGCATTTCCCCTCGCAAACCTTTCAGCGTAGCGCCAAAAGAATCGTTAAGCGCAATGCCATCTTGTCCTCACTGAATTCAATACCCTGAATAAAATGGCGACTCAAAATGAAAATTTCGCTAAATAACTTAATCAAAAGGTTTTTCTGGACACTTGTTGCAAAATTATTTTTTGAATTTTCAGGTCTGCCATTACGCAAAGCGTTCCTTAAAAAAACCTCCATTTTTTCAAATGCCTCTAAAATCTCTTAAACGAAAAAGTGGAAGCTCTCCTTTTCAGGGAGCGTAATGCTCAGAGGGACTAATAAACTGTAAAAAAAAGAAAAAATTTTGAAATTGGCTTTTTTGAGAAAAATAAAGAAAAAAAGAAATATTTCAATTTTTTTTTCTAAAGATTGTGGAGAAAAAAAAACTAAAGCACATATTTCAAAATGTTGCATATTTTTTTAAACAAGAAAAAATATCCTTTTAAATAAAACAAACCACAACAAAATATGTTCTACCATGCCTGAGATAACGTAGTTTTAAGATTTTGACGAAAATCCGAGGTGAGAAATCATGACAGGACCGCCATCTTTGGCGATCTGTGTCTCGGCCCAGGAATTTTTTTGGGCCAAAAAAAAAAGTATTTCTTGATGTTTTATGAATTTTAATTAATGTTAAATTCAAAAAAATCGGAGACCGTCATGTTACGCCCCTTGTTGAATTGAGGTGAATTCTACCCCAAAGTTTTCCTTTCTTTAAATTACTTGAAAATTCCAGTTAATTTTAAAAAGTTCCTTTCCAAAATTCCGTTTTTTTCCCCTGGAATAAACCCGTTTTTTTTCCCATCCTATTTATGTAAAACAACTTATAAAACATAAAAAAATCATTTCCTATCTTACATTAATGTATGATTCCGAATCTCCTTTGTGTTCCCTACAACTCTCACACATTTGTCGCACTTGTATAGTGAATGAAAATGTAGAAAATCATTTAAGTTTTCCACCAAGTCTTATAAATTGTCTTTATTTTACGTAGTCGGTTTTGCAGGCGTAGTGACGATAGATTATAAGTTTAAGAAAGTCTATCTAAGAAGAAACATCCATAAAATAAATTTTAAGTAAATAAATGTGACAAAAAGTACTGAAAATAAACTCAGTAGGATCAGTTGGGGCAAAAGAAAACGAGAAATAAATAGAAGCATACTCGATTACCACACTTTTAGTAATTTTGGAAACTGAAGTGTTGGTGATTGTTTACTTGGTAACATATAGAAAAGATTCTGGGAATTCCTTGTGTTTTCAAGCAATTGTGTAGCTGTCATCATTGTTCGAAGATGACATTGAAAGAGGTTAATTTTTAAGGTTTAGTAATTTTAAATGGTTCTCTCCAGCAGGTCTACAAATGCGAAGTCACTTGTTTCAACTAGCTTTACTTGTCGTGTGGAAGGTCAATAAAATCATTTATTTATGAATTTCGCCTTCCCATCTATTTTTGATGTGCAATTCAGGTGATTCCATTTTTAAATGAGTTCAGATTACATTTATAGGATTCAGCATGTCGCATGTGACCGACGGGGCGCAGATTAAGTAGTGTAGAGCTTCTAATCTGATTGCATATAGTGCGATTATATACCTAAATTACCTTCACGGAAAAATAAATATGGAGTTTCTAGCCACACCATAGTCTCGGGGTAAAAGGAAATATGATTTCGTTCACTAGCAAACGGTCATAAAGATACATTTTTCGTACCCAGTGACTCTCAAAGAGTGTAGTCTTGGGCAGGGGCGGCATTTCAGCATTTCATTTGGAGGATCGAGTTTCTTAAATATGAATTACCTCAGTATGGAATAAAACACATATTGGCTAACAGCAAGTAATCATGATATGGGTTTAGAATTAATAAAATTACTGTTCAAAAACAAATAAAATTTTTGTGAGAAAATTTGTAATTCATTTTGTAATATATTATCATAAAAAGTATCTCGATACTACAGTTTTCATCTTTTAATAAAGTTTTAATGTTTGATTTTTAAAATACAGAAGAACAGGAAGCTTGTTACTAATCCAGCAATGCTCAGTGTCATGCACTTGTTTTTCAGTAAGTCCCCCCCCCCCCCCCCCGCTCCATTGTGCTTCGAAAATAAGTCTCTAACCTCCTGAGACGCGAAAACGGTTTTTCTCTAATAGCTGAACTGATTGGAATAGTTGAATTTGAAGTAACAAAGTTATGTATGAAAACACACCTTTCACATTTTGCTCTTCAAAATCACCCAGGTAACTTTAAAAATTGTGATGATCTTTACTTTTCACCATTGAATAGTCTAGTCTCTAAACAATTCTTCTTGCCTCGTGCTCTAAATTTTACTCATAATTGAAACATTTTATTTTTTGTTTTCATCACCAATCCTGATAATATAGAACCAACAATACAGAAATATAGAGACAACAATACAGTAAAATATTTATCATCAAAGCTTATGTTGATTTCATTAGAAACTGAATCAATTATTTTTTACAATATGTTAAATCAATGTTTGACTTTACATCATCATGTACATTTTGGTCACATCTTCTAAATTCATTTGAATATTCTTTGCGCATATTAAAAATTTTCTTGGAGTAAGAGTTTTTTTTTTTTTTTTGAAAAGATGGACGCTTGGTTGAAAAAAATCTTAATTTATTCATAGTTTCAATTGTAGTTTGAAATGAAGCTTGAACAGTTCAAAAACTAAGGTTAGCTGATTGAAGAGAAAGCATTGTTCAAAAACTTTCCACAATACAAACAAAGCGAATAAAAATTCAAACGAAGACATGCTAAGGGACATTAACTTTTTTACTATTGAAAGAGTCGTTTTCCGAAATCACTGCTTTGAACTTATTGAGAAGGGTTTTTATGGTTTAAAAGACCCATCTATGTATTGTCTCTTGAAGATCCTCTTGTGGCACTCCGAGATTGCATAGTTAAAGAGCCTCAAGAAAAGATATTTGTTGATGTGAAATTATTTTTTTTTAAAAAATAGTATGTATTTTTAAGAAATACCTATGAAAGCATAATATGCATTGAGTAGCTGAAATGTGTGTTCTAGCAGAAGAAAGTGATGAACACTCATTAAATAAACACACCTAAAATATGAGCGTAACAATGAATGTAAAATACCAAGGCATTTTTTTTTTGTGAAAATCATGCAGCCATATACCACTGCACGGGCCTCTCATAACCATCGCAGAGGGGTATTTGAGCCAAAAAGCTGGCCAAAAGTCAAAATGTCAACTTCACCGATTGGTGTCGGCCTTAAGTCTCAAAATAAGTGGATAAACATGCCATTATGTGGAAGTGTTCTTTTTTCATTGAAACTGTCCATAAAAATTTGCCAGCAGTCGGAACTTAGCACTTTGATGATTCGTTTGTCTTTGTTTACGACATTCGAGATTTTCAATAAACCTGCAACGTCTTATTTTTCGCGTTAAAATTATGTTAGAAGAAAAAAATATTATGGTTTGACTTAGGGTTGGTTTGTAGTTTATTATTTATCAATTTTTACTTTTTAAGACTGTTAGTATTTATTTTTAATGCAATTCTTGAAGCCTCACAAAAATGTAATCCATTTTTTTGAAATGTTTTATGTAAATGAATTGTTTTAAACATTTTGTACTCATTTGTACTACTTCTAAAATATACCCCCTGTTACTTTAGAATGTCTACTCTGATAGTCTGTAGCAAAAGTTCGCCCGAAAAAATAATAAAGCTATAAATAGAGTGCATTATTATTTTCATAATTTTGAGCTTTTTCCTTTACTTTTAGGTTCTACGACTTCAGTCTTGTATACGACTCATAAGCAGCTACAAAATATAATAAAAGACAATACACAAAGGCTGTTTGATGCAAAGTTCAAGAAAATAGAAATGAAACTAGCTGAAATTATATATTTCTCTTTAAAGAAAATATCGAATTTGAAAAATATTACCCCGTTTTATTTCTGGGTCTGACTTTGAAAGTTAGTAGCATCAAATTGTCTTCCTATGGTCTAATTTATAATATCCTGTAGTTGTTTTCAATTTATGCACCTGACCGAAACTTGTAAACCCAAAAATAACCGAAAAAATGAAAATTTATGAAATTAATAGTCTGTTCAATTTATAGTTTTACTATGTTTTTGTGCAAACTCGAGCAAACTTTTGCTGCAGATTGTCAAAATGGACAGTATTATAGGAAAACTTGGAAGTAGTACGAATGAGAACAGAATATTTAAAAACATTTACTTACAAAAAAGAAAAAAGAGAGGGATGTGTCTTTGTGAGGTTTGAAGAAAGGTATTAAAAGAAATAATACAAATATATACATATAAATTGATGAATAATGGTGTACAAACCTTGCTTGAGCCCGTCCATAGTAAATGTTTCTTCTAATATAACTTTTAACGCGAAAAATAAGACAATGACGGTTTGTCGAAAACTTTAATGGTCCCAAATAAGAACAACCGAATCATGAAAGTTCCGACTTTAGAGTTCCGACTGCTGGTAATTTTTTATGGTTAGTTTCAATGAAAAAAGAACGCTTTAACATACTGTCATGTTTATTTACCTGTTTTGATACCCAGGACCGACAATAACCAGTAAAGTTGACAATTTCGAGTTTTGGCCAGCTTTTTGTCTCAAATACCCGTCTGTGCATCGTTACACAGAGCACACAAGAATGAAATATTTAGCCTATATGAGAAAATTACGTCTTTAGTTAAAACTAAAGATCATTCTTCATCAGTTTTTTCTGTTCTGAAAAATCCGGTAAATGCCTTGATGAATTTCTAATTTATCATTCGAAAAACGGAAAACACTTGCTCATGTCTAGAAATGTGTCGAGTTTCATCAACCATTACGGAGAACCAACAAGATTCTTTTTTTCATGAATTGATTTGCGATTTATGTAAGTTGAATTTGCTCATTTTTAATCTTTCGTCTCAAAAAATTTGAGGGGGCCCCCTCTTGACCAGGGGCAGCAAATAGGAGGTATTTGCCGCCCCTGGTCTTGGGCACAATGCACAAAGTTTTATTTCTCAATTCATCCAAATGATAGGGAATGATCTAAATTTGAAACATTGAAATTCTGCTTCAATGACCGAGATGACTTGACTTTGAAAACATTTCTCACTAGATTGCGGACGTTCCAGCGTGACTTTTACAAGAATTGTTGGTGGACAAGAAGCAACACTAGGAGCCTGGCCGTGGATGGTAAGATAAGTATTCACTAGTATATGTTTTAGGTATGCAGTACTATTTTAATGAGGGATAACATTGCATGAATCACAACTATGACGCTACATAATCGTTGCTGCACATAACTTTAATGATTAGTGACTATGAGGTGATTCAGGATAGAATACTGCCGTGGGCAGATAAAGGACATACAAAATTTTTATTCTTGTCATCTCTTGTACTTTAGCTTTATTGTACAAGCTTGCTTATTTGGTTTCCGCTGGAAAAAAAGAGCGAAAAAAGTGTCTAATTTCAACATTTTCCTATTGTAATTATCCATTATCTTTTTGGGGGAGGGGAATATCTGCTATGATTTTTTAGCATTATAGTTTCAATAATGAATTATGTCGAATTTAATATATTTTTATTCCATTTAAACGAAAAATTTTCAATTCAATGTCATCCGCAAGCACTGTTTCATAGTAATAATTCTCACAGTCTACAAAATCTATCTACATAACCTTTTGATGGTTCCAGCTCTACTTTTAGTACTATTTTATATACTATACACTGTTAAAACCAGAGGTGCCTAATGGGTGCAGTTTTTCACCCTGGGGTGAAAAAACGATACAGGGTGAAATGGAGGCTACAAAATGTGTTAAAGATGTCTTTTAGCACCTCACAGTGTGAACAAGGCTAATAAAGGTGCCAAAAGACCACGGAATACCTGCGTGACTCGTTTGCGTATGCGTTCTGACATCGTTCAACCACTTTGATGGCGGCCGAAGGAAGTTGCTTCCTAAGATGCACTTTTGCATTGAATAAAATACAAACATAACCTCCACCATAAACAACTTGCTCGATCGGATGCATTGCAAAGGGAAATCTTGCGTGTTGCAGTGGATACTCGCACATGCAGGCATCGAGGGGAATGAGAGTGTGGACGCTCTGGCAAAAGAGGCACGTTGGTCTTGACCAACCTCTCTCCACCATCACACTTGCAGATGGGTCATTCCATACGAAATGAGCAAAATTCGCAAAAAAGTGGTGGCCGCATGGTAAGAGATTGTTATGAAATTTGGTATACAGGTTCCTTTTATGCCTATATAAAAATATCTAAAATATTTTTGCTTAAAATTTTTTATTTGAATAGTTACATGCGATTGAAAATTGGTCAAATTGAACAGCATTCTCATAAATGCTAAATGTTGGATTTTTGAAGGCTTGTATCTTATTAACTATTTAATGAAAACATAAAAGTTATATGTTATTGCAATCTATGGAGTAGGGTAATTAATCTGATGTCAGCAAAATTTTCAAAGTTAACTTGTAACCGAGTTTCAAAAACTGAAAATATTTCAATTTTCTTATAATTAAGCATTTTATTTTTTAATCTCAATCTTTAAGGAATGCATTAGCTTTGATGAAATTAATACCCAATAATGTGCTGAAGTATCATAAAAGAAATACCTTACTTTTGAAGTTGTATTTTAACTCCTTTGTCTTAAAAATCAGTTTTAAACTTAGTGCCATTTTGTAAAATGATGATTTTCCCCTTCACATACACACAAAAATTCAAATGAGGGAAAATTCAGACAGCTTCAAAATTTTACAAGAATATAGAGCTGTGTTTCTACTATTTGCTTGAAGAAACTCGAAATTGGTTTTTGATTTCCAAACGTAAAATAAAATTCAGAAAAATAGCATTTTCTTTGTGTTTTATGGGTCAATCCATACAGGGTCGATGGATTTGTGCGCTCAACCATTATTAATTTTTTTGAAATTCATATCCCTAAAAGCTGGATATGAAAAATGTTTAAAACCACTTTTATTTTTCCTCTCAACTGGACCTTTGATTTTTTAGAGGTCATCAAAAGTGATTTGTCATAGTCAAAAATGGTACTTTTAGATCTTTGCATTTTGGCCAAAATCTATTTGACAAATACATTTATGACAATTACTTTAAAGCTTTGATGTTAAAGTGCATAAATTGATAGTCTTACATGCTGAGTTACGTAGCTGTAAGTTAATAATTAAAATAACGGCAACAGGTTAAAGTTCAGGGTCTAATGTAAAAATTTTACTCATTTCAAAGGTAGATAACTCGCGTAGGGGACGGAAACACAAAATGAAATACGGCAAAAACTAATCACTGGAACCATGCTAAAAAGAATATGTAACTGTTGCTGTGTGTTTGTGCACCCTTTATAGATTACAGCCCCTCAAAAATCGGAAAAATGACAAAATGAATTTTTAGACCCCTGTATACCAAAAGGAGATGGAATTCAAAATAAAATTTCGTCGCCAATTGAATATTAAATTCAAATACTATGTATGTTATACATATTGTTTTTTGTATTTGGTTTGTAAAAAAGATACAGGTCTTTGAAATTGAGCAATTTTGCTAGTCAATTCACACACTAAAACAGAAATAAAAAGTGGAAACTTCATTGCACCTTCTTAAATTACGTATATTGTGCCCTATATAATACATTATACTGAAAAAACATATTGTAATTTTCAAAATAATTATTTTAATTTTATAACTTAGAACTATTTGAACATGAATGAATAGTTTATACTGTATGGAACCTGTATGGATTGACTCTTATGTGAAATTACGAGAATTCAAAACACTAGATAAACGATTCAATGATGCAAAAGCAAGTATATCTAACATTTATTTCGATTTTAAAAAAATGTACATTTTAGCAAATACTTCATAAACATGCTTTTGATAAAATGAAACACGAAAGAAATGGTTAGTTTTGCCAAACTTACAGTTAAAAGAACTAACTAATGAAATTTGGCCTAAGTTCAAATTACTCTAGTAACAAAAATACGCTGATACCAATGATTAAAATTTAGTAGCATCTAAAAGACACTTCAATATATTACATAAAAGAACTTGAGTAAATTTAGAGCATTCCCTCATCTTCAAAAAACAATCTGAAATAGAGGAAAAAATTAAATTTTCGATTTTTTAAAGTAGGATTTCGTCATCAAGAAATTCATAAACAATAACTAAATTAGATCAGATAGTTAGTTATAGATAATTTTTTAATCTGAATCATTTTTACTCTTATATTTTCATTAAAAGAGCTAGAAGAGTGATTCGAAATCTGAAGTAAATTGGCAAAATTTCAATATTTGTTAATATCTCAAATTAAAAAAAAGATCCGAATAAGTTTTACTTTGCTTTTTCCCAATAGAGATTTGTTTATAGAATGCGGAAATATTTATTTTTTAAGGGTACGTTTATAACTTATGGAGTTATTGAGTCACAAACTGGCAGCAATGAACTCCGAAAATTTAGGCTTAGCGTAAGCATCAACTTCTAATGTCAATAACAAAGCAACAAACAGTTTTTAAACTTCCATACTTTGCATTTCCTCATAGATATGCATGGTTTACCTAAATAAAAATTTTCATTGTAATCTGTGACATGTCAGCCACAGCTGATTTGCTCATTTCGCATGGAATGACCCAGATGCGAAAAATGTGGCCGGATGCAGACTTCTAAATTAGCCCTTAAAGAAACCTTTGATAACCGACTTCGACTTCCCTAGAGACATCACGACCACACTTGCCCGATTCAGAACAGAGCATTACAAGGGAATAAAACTACTTCTTGACGGGACAAGCATTTATCCTTACTGCAAGAACTGCCCAGAGACCCAACTCACACCAAGACACATCTTTGAATGCTCAAGCATTACTGCAGCGATCTTGAAACTCGGCTTGCTACCAAACAGAGATCTGCTGCAGGAGACCCTCTACAGCAGAGATGGGCAGATTCGTATTCGTAAATCCGAATCCGAATTTGATTCACAGTACCTTAACGTGTCAATCCGAATACGGATACATTCGTATTCACAAGTGTGAATTACAAACAAGTGTGAATCCGAATACGAAATTCGGATTCATACCTATGAATCCGAATCCCATTCTATTCAGTTTCAGACCTATGAATCCAAATCATTTCTGATTCACATCTGTGAATGCGAATCCATTTGGATTAACCCTTGGATTCACTGAAAAATTCAATTCAAAAGCTCAATATAAATAAATAAATGTCTGTCTGTACCTCGCTACAGGTCGAGTTTTGGGTGCTAGTGAATTTCTGAAGAAAAATGACGATATTGTTATGGGTCCAAAAATTTTAAAAGTGGAATTCTACCAAAGTAAATTGAAACTTTGATTTGTTTAGATAATTTTACCACACATATGTATGTAAAAGTTAAAAACGAACAGTAACACAATCATAGGTTTAAAAAACATTTAATGACCGTTCTAAAAAAATGGTAAAAAGACCCGCGGATAGTTCGAATTGCGGACCGCCGATAATCGGGAGTATACTGTATTTGTCATTAAATTGCTAATTAAATGGAATTCATTATAGAGCATCCTAATTATTGATAACTGTTAATAATTATTTGTTATTGTAAAATACCAATATACTCCTATTTGTGATTCTGAGTATTTTTTAAAAATAAATGACCTCAGAATTTATGCATGAGTTACACGATTCATTTATTTTCTTATTAGGAAAAGAATAAGTAATGTGTTTTACCAACAATTGTGTCAATAACTCACATAAATTTACACCGAAAAAGTTTTTAGTTTTTTAGTTAATTATAAATCAGACTTTGTTTTCACTGTGTGTTGACATTAGAATCACACAGAGCTAGAACATTTAGACGCTCTTGACTAGTACTGCCGTGCTAAGCACAAAAGTCGTATCTGCAGCCGGGCTCAAAATAATAAACTGCTTTTCAAAGTTTTACGAACATTTGATTAAAGTTCCACTTTTCCAGGATTTTTTTAAAAATATTTCTCATCCACAAATAATCCCAAAGCATTGTACGTAGGTAAAATAAGTTGCGAACCACGTCGTGAAAATAACTCAGTTTTGATAAAAAGTACAGATATGACTTTTGTGCTTATCACGACAGAGTACTGCTTCTTAAACTGGTCCTTACTCCTTAAATATTGAAATTGTCCTTTAAACTGCCGTCATAAATACTGAGAGAGTATAGCTAGCATGAAAAGCCGAAAATTTGAAACTGACGCAAAAATCGTAATTTTAGGCAATATTTTGTAATGTTGTAGGGAAGGGAGTTTGGGATGCCTTCCCGAAACTTTTTTAACATTGAAGTCACTATTAAACTGTCTGTTGTAATGTTCGGAAGTCAAAAGCTTCATCCGGTATTTTTCTCAAAACTAAAGTTTTTAAAACGCATTTTTAGGTTACTTTTGAAGCCATGAGGTGAGAAGTGCTGAGTAATAATGCTCAGATTAGTATACGAAAGGAAAAAGGAATTTATTTTTATGTTTGAAAAGGCATTACTTTTATCTATTTTTTAAGTTAAAAACTTGAAATGTGTGAAAAGATAACACTCAAGTGTCATGGAACCCCTGAGAGAGCTCCGTGGAACCCTGGTGTTCCACGGAACACAATTTAAGAAACGCTGTGTTACAGAATAAATTAATAGTTTTCTTGTGAGGCTATGTGAATTGAACTTTGATGTATCAGTTTTATGGGTTATTTTTATAAGTTTGAAAATTTCGAAAAAATATGCAATTTTTAAGTATGGACATAACTTTGGTTACCTACCCTAAGCATTAGTTTGAATCCGTTTCACAATTCATCTCGACTATGTAGCTGTGTCTCTTTTGGGCAAATTCATTTGCATCTAACTAATTCAGTTGAACTTATTTATTCATAAATTTGAGAAATTGCAAATATGTTCCACACTTGGAACACTGTTCCAAGTTAAGGCATTAAACCATAAAGAGTGTCTATAAAGAATATTGAGGAAAAAACTGTATAATTGTATTAACAAAAGCGTATGAATAAAATTTTTTATAAATTCAGTGATATTTTGATGAAAATAAATATGTTATACCATAACAAGACAGAACAGTTGTCATTGGTAAAAAATTTTAAACTATTCATGAACAAAAGACGTTTCGTCAAAACAATACACTTGTTGCTTCTACAAATGAAAATGAGTCTCTAAGTATAGATCAGGATAAATCATTTGAAGTGAATTTAACGTTACTATGAAGGAATGAGAAGGAATGTGAAATGATGTGAAATAAGAAACATTAAAAGCTAAAAAATAAGCTGTGCTAATAATTATTTGGGTTTATCAATTGCTTTTATGTTTCCAAGAGGGGAAAGCAGAAATATTAAATTCAAAAGAATTAAAAAGGCAGGTTAGATCTTCAATGTTTTCAGAGGCAAGTGTATATTCTGATCATCGTTAAAAGTTTACAATATCATATAATTTCTATCTAATGATATTTTTTTTTCTTCATTGGGTTGTAAAATAAACTTTTTTAAAATGACAGTCGGTGTCCCAAACTATTATCTTTTGCTGAATACATGAAAGAAAGATCAAAATAAAAAGTGTCCCAAGTTAGGGAGAGAAGTCCCTAACTTGGGACAATGAACATTTTTTTGTTTTATTTTTGAAGGGACAAATCTACACACTTATACATTGTCTTGAAGGAACGTAGTAAGGCACATCCTGAAAATAGAATACTTCGTTCGAATGGAAAATGTATGATTAATATGGTACTAAAGGTAAAAGTTCAAAACTGTCCTAAGTTTGAGCACTTGACTGTACAAAAAATTAGCTGAAATTTTTAGCGTTTATGACCATAAAATCATAATTTTTAACTTTTTATGGACTTCTAAAACCTGGGTCCAGTCGTATTCGACTTGGGGCTCCAAATAGTAGGAAGTTAATTTTCGGGTCAATTACTTAGTTTGACGCCAATAAATATACATCCAAAAACTCGTTAACACCCAAAGCTCGAACTGTAGCGAAGTACAAACAAACATTTATTTATTTATATTGGCCTTTTAAATTGAATTTTTCAGTGAATCCAAGTGTAAATCCAAATGGATTCGTATTCAT
Organism: Uloborus diversus; assembly: GCF_026930045.1. Classification (NCBI taxonomy): domain Eukaryota; kingdom Metazoa; phylum Arthropoda; class Arachnida; order Araneae; family Uloboridae; genus Uloborus; species Uloborus diversus. Next base: position 76,362,043 of record NC_072733.1, read on the forward strand.
AGATGTGAATCAGGAATGATTTGGATTCATAAATCTGAATCCGAATAGATTCGGATTCGGATTCATAGGTATGAATCCGAATTTCGAATTCGAATTTACAATTGCAAATGTGAATCTATTCGAATTCACACTTGTGAATACGATTGTATTCGTATTCGGATTGACACGTTAAGGTGCTGTGAATCAAATTCGGATTCGGATTTACGAATACGAATCTGCCCATCTCTGCAATACAGTAGGGTGGAGTGCAAAAAACGAAATTGAGATCTTATTTAAAATTTTCTATTTAAATTCAAACTATTATGTGTTATAACTTCAAATGTAAATGAAGAAGCTGATTTTACACATAAACAGTTTGAAAAAAAAACACACAATTACAAGTCAAGATTTTTCCTCACCAAAGTAAATGAGATAGATACGTTATCTATTGAACTGTAAAAGTATTCACTTCCGGTAATAAGTGATGAGTTAGGTTTAACAAAATTGAGTAGGGTCTGGTGGGGTAAAGTGGTCATAAAATCGTAGGTTTTCAACTTAGGTGGATAATAAATACAATAAATTCTTTAAATACTTCAACTTTTTTTGTTATTATTTTACATTGCATTATTAAAGAACACGTACATTGAATTTCAGGAAAAAAAATATTGATTTAAGTAGTTTTATAACATTTTCATTTCCCTTTGTATTTATGACCACTTTACCCCATGGGGTGGGGGAAAGTGGTCATAGCATGGGGTAAAATGGTCATAGTTAAAAACAGCTACAAAACTGTTACAAATAACCCTATTATTTGTATATTTTGGTTATTTTTATAGTTACAAGTATATGTACGAGTATATGCGGGTATGCACGAGTATATACGTGTCGTTTAAACAAGAGTAAACATGTTCATATATGAATAAATACATGTTTACATCAGATACATGCATACATGTGCCTACTCAAGTATATTCGTGTATACACGAGCGTATAAGCATGTATACGTGATTGCCTACAGGAGTGTATACGTGTCTACACGAGTATATACGAGTCACGTGTATATGCGAGTATATACGCGCAAAACGAACATCATTTGCGTGTTTGACATGTATCTCGAGTATATATGTGCATACCTGAGTTTCTGAGTATATACGTGTATAGTCGACGTATATACGCATATATAAGTGTACATAGATACACTACTGGCCATTAAAATTGCTACACCAAGAAGGAATTGCCAGAATGAAGCTAAATTTTACATACGTGATAATAAAATTGACATTAGAAAGTGATTACAAAATTAAAGCAAATTGATCATTTATGGTTGGAAAAATCTCGAATAAATGGAGGTTTAAGTACCCTGTTAAGCCACCTCTAGCGTGAATGTACGATGTACTTGAAGCGAAACAATCGGGCATTGAGACATAAGTCTCCTACGATATCCTGCGTCATCTCGTACCACAGTTGCTGTAAACGTGCCACTCATTCGATCAAACTCATACGTGTTAGCACTCACGACGGGGCTCCCAGGAACCATTTTTTAACATGACAATGCTCGGTCAAACACAGCAAGGGTGTAAAGGGATTTCCTCTTCCGCATTATCACTTTCTGTGGTCTGCGTGATGCTCTGGTCTGCGATTTGTGACTTGTCACAAATTGAGCATATCTGGGATCACTTGAGACGGTAAATTGGACAGCCTGTAAATTTGATCAAATTAGTGGCGCGTTTACAGCAACTGTGGTACGAGAAGACGTAAGACATCGTACAAAACTGCTGTACCTCAATGCTCGACCGTATCGGTTCTTAAATTCCAACTAGAGGTGGCGCAACAGGGTACTTAAACCTCCATTGATGTGAGATTTTTCCTGTAATAAATGATCATTTTGCTTTCATTTTGTAATCCTTTTCTAGTGTCAATGTTGCCATCACGTGTGCAAAATTTTGTTTCATTCAGATTATTCCTTCTTGGTGTAGCAATTTTAACAGCCAGTAGTGTACTTACATACATATACGGGTATACACGAGTTAATTCGTGGATATATCCAGTGCGTGTTTGGTACGTGCCTACTCACGTATATATATATATATATATGTGGAAGCAAGAGTATATACGTATGCTTACGTGTAAACACGATTATATACTTGTTAGACGTATATACGTACATTTACGTGTAAACATCAGTACATGTATCCACGTATATCTACGAGTATATCCGTTAATATAGATGTATGCTTACATAGTGAATCCAAGATCTTGGGCAAAATCTAAGTGGTGTGAAAGGGGAGGATAAGAAGCAAAGAATCGTAAGGAACTTATGGTCGTTGACGCGCTACATGCACACAAAGCCAGAAATCGATGGAATGAAAACAGGTCACAAATTTGTTACACAAAGATGATTTTACCCGACCTTTTAGTTCTTAAGAAATATTTAGACAGTTGTTAAAAAGTAAGGCCTGTAGTAGCTCTAATACACGCAACGCAACAAAGGCGCAGCGACTGATGAAAGTTTTTCAAGAGTCTCGTAATTGCAGCAGAGTGTATTACAGATGCCGGCCGCAAGTTTCATCAATGACTTTAAAACTTTCTTAAGTCGTTGTGTAAAATTGTCTTTTTTGTAATAAATTTGTGACCTGTTTTGCATTCATTAGTTTCTGGCTTTGCGTGCATGTAGCGCGTCAGCGTTGAGTTTGTGGCCATATGTTTCTTATGATTCTTACTTCTTATCCTCCTCTCTAACACCTTTTAAAAATTTGCCCAAGAGTTTAAACTCACCCTGCATGCATGTATATCATATGCTAGTATGTAAGTGTCAGCTCGAGTATGTACGTGTATAAACGTCGTGTCTACCTGAGTATATAAGTGTTCGTATATGTACGAGTATAAGCGGGTCTATACGTGTATAGTCGAATGTATATCTGTATAGATAAAAAATACTACGAGATACCCAAATACGTGTTTATTGGTGCATTTATGTGAATACGTATATATACGTGCCTACACGAGTATATGCGTATGCATGCGCATATACTCATATATTTAACCTTTTCTATTGTAAAAACATTACATATTAAGTGAAATTAATATTTAATTGATACCTGCCTTATACTTAAAGATTAAGTGATTTTAAAAGAACAATATTCGTTAAGCCTAATATTATGACCACTTTACCCCATTTTACTAAAATTGTTCTAAAAAATTATTCAAAAGAGATTCAGCTAACTGCTAATGAGTATGAGTTCTTGAGACATGTAGGAAGCTTCCTGTGCAGTCAATCTGTTCATAATTCTAACAAACAAAATTTCCCAAGGAAGTTAAAAAAGGTGTTTATATTTTTAAAAAATTCATAATCACTCAAAATATTTTTTTTTACCAAATAAAATTTTGCCAGTTGTAAAATTTTGTATTCAAAATGTAGTTTCTAACTGCATTACTCTAAAATAAAATTTTCACATTCATTCGAACATTTATTTTTAAGGTATAGCCATTTATTTGAATTATGACCACTTTACCCCATTGACCACTTTCCCCCACCAGACCCTATACTCTAATAAAGTATTCTGTTGAAACTTTCACGTTCTCTAATGGGCATTTTCTTGAAATATGTAACCGGAAAGATCTATTAGCTTTCGTTAGCCTTCTGCAATGACTGTATTCTTTCTTAACAAACTGATTGAAATATTTCCATTCGAAATTATATTCCATATTTCTTAGACATACCATTGACCTGTACAAAGTTTACCACAGTCATATTTCCACATTATTCTAGTTTGTCCCAAATTTCTAAACAATATCCCTTTGGCCCAGCTGTTTTTCCAGCCTAATGTTATAGTATCTGGCGTAATGGTAATTCATTTGTATGTAACTAACAAATAAACCACTGCAATGAACGTCCAATGTAAATCTCAATTTTCCTTATAACTCCCTTTTCAAAAAACATGTATTGATCACTGTTTGCACTTCCAACGTCCAATGTAAATCTCAATTTTCCTTATAACTCCCTTTTCAAAAAACATGTATTGATCACTGTTTGCACTTAACCCATAGCTCGTAACTTAGAAACATCAATATTTTTCTTTCAAAATGCTGTTATGCTTATCTTAATCTTATGAGAGCTACCAAACACAGGAGAGTACGGTACATCATACTTTGATATAGGTTACAAGAGTAAAGTAAAACAACTTGGTCTTATGTTGTCTTTCTAGCTTTATTTTTTCAGTCCTTTATTTGAATCAAAATATTGTCTCTTCGTCCGTCAAAGTATATCATTTTTTGCTGAAGAGTGCTATTCTTCATTTTTCTTTTCAAGTCAATGTTTTTTTTTTTTCTTTACCTAATGATTTTGCTACGATCGACTACCTTGACTTAATCTTCTTTGTTAATTATTCCCATATCTTTTAAAGCAGCATTTATAATAATTGAGACTGATCAATCGGACAGGGGCAGGTACAGATTTCCAGACTATCACATTAAGGACAGAATCATGCTGAAAATTGAACTCCCACTTCCCCGCACACACACACAAGAACGATCCTACGGTCTGGAATACGAACAATTTCTGAAACTGCTTGGGTGTCAATAAAAAGCATCAAATCGGCCAGGAATAAAGCACATAGTAGGGCACAAACGTTAGTAATCAATCTCACAAGCAATAAAAATAAATATTTCAGACATTTAATTTAAAAAATAATAAATGGAAAAAATTACTGAAATCGTTTTTTTTTTTTTCCTTTCAAGTATTGTTTACATGTAAAAACAATGTCTTCATTTACATTTGAAGTAATAATTCAGAGTTAAGAAAGAATACAGTCATTGCCGAAGGCTAACAACAGCTAATTAATAGATCTTTTTGGTTACATGTTTCAAGAAAATGCCCATCAGAGAACTTGAAAGTTTCAACAGAATATGTTATTATAGTATACATACTCTATAAAATAAAACCTAATTCATCGTGTATTATTGGAAGAGAATAGTTTTACAGTGTAAGAGAATAACTTATAGAATGGAATAGAGTAACGTCAAGAAAACATTATATTGGTCAATTCTGGCCAACAATAGAAAATGCGTGAGAGAGCTGGCTGAGCACTTAAGAGCTTTAAAGGGGATAAATGGCTGAACTCGGTAACTATGTTTAAGAATTCAAGATTACTATATTTCAATGGAATTCAGCTGCTTGACGGTGAACATTTTCTTTGGTGAAGAAAAATCTTGACTTCAATTGTGTGTGTGTGTGTTTTTTTTTTCTTTTCAAACTGTTTATATGTAAAAACAGTCTTTTCACTTACATTTGAAGTTATAACCTTATAGTTTGAAATAATTCAAGCTAAATAGAACATTTTAAGTAAGAAAGATAACAAACTAGAACAAAGAACCCAGTTGATAGCGGTGAACGCAAAGAAAGGACAAACCAGAGCTGAGACATCATATGTGATGTGCACTCTTGATGCACATTTGAAGGCCATTTCGCAATTACCCCTAGGTCATTCAACTAACTATACATTAAGTATTTAATTCTCCAGAGTTTAATTTTAACCATTCGCAGATTCAAATGGTAGATAATTACATTTTATCAGCTCATTTTCGCGAGTTTGGTGAAAAATGAGGCTAAATACTTAAAATTGAACCTCAAATGGGCAGCTAAAGATATTGTTTGATTTAGCTGAAATTTTGTATGACAAATAGGCTTGGTAAGAGGCAACTTTTCCACATACAGGCTAAACATATTTCGCAATTTCGTTTTTTTCACTCCACCCTACTCTACAGGCCTAAGCAACCGAAGCTGGCGACTGCGGTCCTTCCGACCTTCGACAATATTTAGCACAATCTACGGACACGACATCATCATCAAAGTACAAAATTTGATTAAAACCAAACATTTTTTGGATTACTCTTCAAAATCTGGTGTAAGTACAGGTATTTGATCATAGTAGCTTTTAAGACTTTGGAACATATTTAAAAGTGTTTCAAAGTACATTGACTACTTCTTATTGTTCAGTTTACAGTTATAAACAATGTAATGTCTTTTGCTATTTCTATCATACATAAAAGTTACCTAAAACTATCTATCAGTACTTTCTTAAATATTGGGTAAGCAAAATTTAATAATCACAGCGTCCTAGCAATTAGGAAATTTTAGAAATATGCTAACAGTGTTTCGAAAAGACGTAACAAACAGAACAGTAAAGGAAGAAAAAAAAAGTTTGAAAAGGAAATATATATATATATATATATATATATATATATATATATATATATATATATATATATATATATATATATATATATTAGGGTGTCCCAAAAAAATGAAATTCGTTATTTTTTAACGCATACCCTCTTATTTTTTTCCTTTTATATCAAAACCGTTGTCAAAAAAGTTTCATGCAATTTGAAGCAGGGTAACCCGTGCCGACTTGCGCCTAAAGGCCTAAACGTGTAAATAGCACGTATATTCATAAGCAAGCCAGCGCTGGCGACGCGATACTTAGCGAAGCTCAAAACAACTGTAAATAGTGCACAGAAAACAAATGAAAACAGAAAAACATATGTTGGGAGAGGGGGGGGAGGGGGCTTACCCGTAGCAATTTGCAAACCGTCAAACATGTCAGTACGAATACATTCCGGTCAGCGAGAGCAGTATAGTCCTTCCATAAGGAACGAAACATGGCAGTGGAATTGCAATTGCAATTTCCTATTAAAAAAAGAGATATTTTTAATAGGAGTCGTAAAACACCTAACTACGGGCTTGCAAACTTCCCTCTAACGGACAAGTTCTGTCTGTGGTGTTTTATAACATTCGAGAAGTAAAATTTAACCATCAGTGAAAGTGCAAATCTCGCTATTCGGGAATGCATCATCTTTTGGGAAAAGGCACGCATTTTTACCAAATCGTTGCCAAATTGTGTGAATAAAAAACCTAAATCAAATTTGGAGAGACTTAAAAAAAAATGCAAAGAAACTGAAAGAAGTATTCAGGCAGCGCCAACAAGAATTTTAGAGTAATTTAAACAATTTATCCAATATTGCACATGCTGACGCAGTTCGGTTAATCAAAATAGAAGAAGATGGGATTTTCTTGCAACTCCAAAGAGAGTACAGCCGACGTGGTCACTTTAGGTGGAGTGGATAAAAAACTTGCCGACAAAGAGGAAAGGGCTCGACTTAGAGCTGTCAAGGAAGAAAAGAGGCGCATTAAATACGATTCCACTTCAACACCCTCGGAATTGTATGAGCCTGTACAAGAAGAATCCTCTTCGAGCTCTAATGAAAATATTAATTCAGAAAATTTCCGTGAAACATATAAATCAGTACCTAGAACAAGTTTATCAGGACCTGGAACAAGTATATTCGAACCTGGAACAAATATATCAGAACCTGAAACAAGTATTATCAGAACTGGAACAAGTAAATATGTAATGATGAGGGATTTTATTACTCCAAAGTCAGTTGCTGCATTGGACAGGTGTCCAAGTATACGAGATTTTGTGTTTATTCTTGAAGCTACTATTGACGCACTTGGGTGTAACATTGATGAATTTCCCATAGGTAAATCTTCAATTCAAAGAATTCGAACCGAAAAGCGGAAGGAGCACGAGGAAAGAATAAAAATTGGTTTTCAGTACGAGGTACCATCTGTTGTGAATTTACCTTGGGATATGAAACTGTCGCCTGCTTTGAGTGCTCAAAAATCAAAAGAAGTTCGCTTATCTACAGTTATTTTATATGGATGTGATGGGACAACACATTGCTGAGTCTAAACTGGATAATTCCACAGGAAAAGAACAAAGGCTGTTTGAAAGGCAGTTTTAGATTGGAATCTCGAAGACTAAGTTAAAACTTGTGATACTACAGCTTCCAGAACAGATCCTTTAAGTGGTTCTTGCGCTATTCTTGAGCTAAAATTTGATAGAGAAATGCTTTCCTTTGCTTGCTGCCGTCATATATATGAACTGATCTATCCCACTAAAATACAGTGCTATGGAGGAGCTGCGGAGTTGTTCCGAACTGTACCCTAACTTGGAAAATTTACTTGACTTTTACCGTGCTGAACTTACTAACATTACGGTCAGAGATGACTATCAAGAGTTGATAGAACTGCCTATCATATCTTTAGGTGGAGATACAGAAAATGAATTTAAAATAAGCCCACCGGGAGACATGCACAAAGCTCGATGGATGGCTCGAGCGATTTACTCCCTAAAACTATTACTATTTAGTTCACAACTGAAATTAGATACGAAGGAAAATGAAGCATTATTTGATGTCTGCTTGTTTGTAGTGACAATATACGTGAAACCATGGCTTCAATGCATTTTGCCAGTCAAAGCACGAAAACAAAAATTTGTGCTTTTTGATAAAAGTACGAAAATGGGAACCCAATTATCTCAAAAGCTACTCTACAAAAATTCATCCAGCTTTTATGGTATGGTCAATAAAATTTCATTCCTTGATGTGTAAAAGATTGTCTCAATGCTTAGAGCAGTAAACGATGCTGCTGAAAGAGCGGTAAAAATGATGCAGGACTTTCATGGTTTGCTAACAGCTGATGAGGAACAAAAAAAATCTGTGTTACGTTGCGTTCAAGAGCAGCAGAAGCTCTATCCTGACTGCAAAAAGCAAACATTGAATTAAAAATATGTGCAGTAATGTTTCTTTTAGTCTAATATTGCTGTAAATATCTGCTTTAAATAAATTGATGTCGCGTGTAGTAAGGAATTATGCAGTTAGCAATCTTTAAACTGTAGTCGCCGTACAGGGATTTCAGGTCCAACTTTGACCTCAAGTCGGCACGGGTTCCCGTTATTTTATTGCAATGAAACTTTTTTCTCATGTTTCTGAGGTGAAATGGAAAAAATTTGGAGGGTATGCGTATTCGATTTCACAAATTTTTTTTTCGCCATTATATCTTGGGACACCCTAATATATATATATATATATATATGTATGTATATATTTCTCTCTCTGTCTCTCTCTCTCTCTCTTTTTTTTTTTTGAATGCCATGATTTCACTGTCTTGCTAAACGTTAATATCTTTCGTTTGCGTTATTGTATGAAGTGAATGTAGTATCTATTCTTTTACTTTTTTTTATGACTTCTACCTGTGTTTTTGCTTCGTCAGTTGATCAGTTAGAATGAATCGATCGTTAAAAATTTGTTTCGATTTTTCATCTGCCGGAGAACTTCACATTGAAAAGTAGGATATTTAAATGTCGAATAATATACACACGTATTAAAATGTTATTCTTGATTAGAGTTTTGAATTGGATTTTATTTTCCCGGGATTGTAATATATATGACTTAATATTTTTTGTCGTTCCTGTTAATGATTCATAAATACGTACTCTTCATTTTCGCTGCTGTAGTAAATGTCAGTAGCAAATAAAAATTACTGAGCAATACAAGTGGATATACGAAAGTTAGTGCAAGAACAGACAAATTAAAGTTATGTAAACTTCTGAACTATGTTGGAAAGTCTGAAATGTGATCAAATGCTTTAAACTACAAGTTTTAATTAGAACTGTATTCAATGTGAAAAACGTACCAAGACTTCGTGTATCATAAATCAAAACAATAAATAAAACACAATTGTATTCAAAAACGCACGCAACACGGGGGAGGGGGCAAGATCCGCTATATGAAGCAGTAAAAGGGTGCCATTTTTCTCTCCTAGGGTTCCATCTTTTAGCCTCGATGCACGTTGGGTTCAGGGTGCCAGTTTTTCACCCTAGCTAAGGGTGCAATTTCGGCTGCCTATTAGGTGCCGCTGGTGCTACAAGCGTTTCATCCCTGAAAGGTGCCAAATGCAACTTTTGTATATAAGAGTGATTCTCAACCGGTGGTCCGGCGGATCGGCAGCGAGCAGCAGAAAAATTTGACCGGTTGATCAAATTGAACAGCATTCTCATAAATGCTAAATTTTGCATTTTTGAAGGCTTGTAACTTATTAACTATTTAATAAAAACATAAAAAGTTATATGTTGTTGCAATCTATGGAATAGGATAATTAATCTGATATCAGTAAAATTTTCAAAGTTATTACAGTTAACTCTTAACCGAGTTTCAATTGCAACCTATTAAATGTTCATATTTTGGCTATTGGATATTGTTAATTGACCCTCAAAACTAAAAAATTCACCATCGCCGAATTTTAAAACACCGTGGTTGTTTTTTTAATGAATTTTTAAAAATTCACGCGCAAAAGTGCGCGCTTCTGAAACGTCACGAGCCTGCGTCACAGGGGGCGAATGGACAGCCTTCCGCCGAAGATCCCTTGTTTTCGCTAGGAACATTTTGAGCGCGCTGATATTTTTATTTTTTAGAAATTCAATAATCCTTTTGAACACACTATGGAGGCCGGATTCGTTAAAGCACAATCTAAATAATCTTCCTCAAGTAACACCAATGAGATATTCGAATATTTTCGAGAGGATGAGAGGTTTAATGTTCCAGAAACGCGAGGAGTTAAATGCAAGGAGAAAGCGTTATTACATTTCGTCTTCGAAGTCGAATGCGTGACCTTCGCTTCTCCTCCTAGCGGAAGAGGGGATGACGTCACTTCCTATGCCAAATGACGTCACAAGAGCTTGAACTTTAAAAATTAGTTAAAAAAAAACTACTTATCGTATCGCAAAAACTTTTTCACCTATGATGTTCATACATGTTACTCTATCATATAAAAATAAAATTGAAAAATCAAAAACTTCCCTATTAAGCATTTTATTTTTTAATCTCAATCTTTAAGGAATGCATTAGCTTTGCTAAAATTAATGCCCAATAATGTGCTAAGTATCATAAAAGAAATACCTTACTTTTGAAGTTGTTTTTTAAATCCTTTGTCTTCAAAATCAGTTTTAAACTTAGTGACATTTTGTAAAATGATGATTTTCCCCTTCACATAGACACAAAAATTCAAATGAGGGAAAATTCAGACAACTTTGAAATTTTGCAAGAATATAGAGCTATGTTTCTACTATTTGCTTGAAGAAACTCGAAATTGGTTTTCGATTTCCAAACGTAAAATAAAATTCAAAATAATAGCATTTTCTTTGTGTTTTATGGGTCAATCCGTACAGGTTCGACGGATAGGTGCGCTCGATCATTTTCAATTTTTTTTGAAATTCATATCCCTAAAAGCTGCATATGAAAAATGTTTGACACCTCTTTTATTTTTTCTCTCAACTGGACCTTTGATTTTTTAGCGGTCGTCAAAAGTGATTTTCGTGGTCAAAAATTGGAATTTAAAACCTTTGCATTTTGGCTAAAATCTATTTGAATTACATTTATGACAGTTAATTTAACGCTTTGATGTTTAAGTTCATAAGTTGATAGTCTAGCATGCTGAGTTACGTAGCTGTAAGTTAATAATTAAAATAATGGCAACAGGTTAAAGTTCAAGGTCAAATGTAAAAATTTTACTCATTTCAAGGGGGGATAACTCGCGTATTGGACGGAAACACAAAATGAAATACGGCAAAAACTCATCACTGGAAACATGCTAAAAAGTATATGTAACTTTTGCCGTGTGTTTTTTATGTACCCTCTATAGATTACAGCCCCTCAAAAATCGGAAAAATGATAAAAATGACATTTTTAGACCCCTGTAAACTAAAAGGGGATGGAATTAAAAATAAAATTTCTTGGCCAATTGAATATTCTATTCAAGTACTATACATGTTATGTATACTGTTTTTTGTATTTGATTTGTAAAAAAGATACAGGTCTTTGAAATTGAGCAATTTCGCTAGTCAATTCACACACTAAAACATAAATAAAAAGTGTGAAAACTTCATTGCACCTTCTTAGATTACATGTATTGTGCCCTATATAATACATTATACCGAAAAAACATATTGTAATTTTCAAAATAATTATTTTAATTTGATAACTTAGAAATATTTGAACATGAATGAGTAGTTTATACTGTACAGAACTTGTATGAATTGACCCTTATGTGAAATTACGAGAATTCATAGAACTAAATAAACGACTAAATGATGCAAAAGCAAGTAAAATTGACATTTATTTCAATTTTATAAAATATGTACTGGTATAATGTGAATTTTATATAAAAAAATGCGGATAAAAATTATATATCAAGTAATAATAATACATAATAATAACTTCAACAAATGCATAAAAAGAAATGTCTTTTTTTTCTTTCTCTTTTTGCTCTCCACAAAAAAATCTTTCAACCGGGCTAAAAATTTGTGGCTCATTTTTTGTAGAAATATCCAGTTGAAGACATTAATAGTAATTTCATTAATATATTTCTGGTAGTTTCAGACAAATATCATCTTTAATCGGTCATGTGTACTACGGTGACGGACAATGTGGATTCAGTAACTTAAGAAAATCAGTTATCTGAAAAAATATCGATGCATAAAATCAATGTGTAGAAAAACATTACCTAGTCACAAATAGTTACTATACATATATAACAAATAATTGAAATTATTGATGTTGGATTTAGGTCTAATCTCTAACTATTTTTATTCAAACATAGATTTTTTTTTTTTTTTTTTGACATAATATATAACACTAAATTGTTGTCCAACTGTTTAGTAACAAAAGAGTTTAAAATATGAAAAATAATAAAGCAAACAAATAATTAATAATAATATAACAGTAATGAACACTTAATTTGCATGCTTATTGTACGAAAATAATAATTTTAACTTTTTCCACCTTTTTTAAACACTTATAATAACCATACATTAATATTATATATTGCGGAGAGGATATGGGAACTGTTAACATGTGAACCTATATGTTGTGTTCGCAAGTACCCCTTCATCTACCTTAGAACTAATTTTCCAAATCAAAGAATTCTTAATTTAATTAAAAAAAATAAACATTGTCATAAATTTACTTGAATGTTCATATAATGGTTTGCAACAATTAATTTTAACATATTAGTTAGTTTCAAATATGTTTTTACGTGAATAAAGAGAGTGATGAAATTACATTAGCATCTGCTAATACAAAAGAAGCTGTCACAACAGGAACATAAACTGGTTCATTACGCTCAAAGTTTGGCCAAGAAATAGTACTGGTACGGCCATTACTTGATAATTTTTCAAGAATTTTTGCTTTAAGTTATCCTAGTATAACATACCATGTTCACATGTGCCCCCTTTTCCCTTACATGTTTTTGAATTTTATCGTTACCTAAATGTATATTTGTATAATGCAATGTTTGTTGTGGACGTAGACATCACGGATTACGTTTAAGTTCTGATAAAAAGAACACGAGATGTTGTATTTATAGGTAATGTGTGATCTTGTCACTTCTCTGGCGACCTTCCTCTGGTAGTTTTTGTAGCAATAGTGTCATCCTCTGACACCCTAGTGCCTATAAAACTCAAAAAAGTTCATGCATCTTCTAAGCGTCATCTCTACAAACACAAAAATATTAGCAATTAGTGGAATAATGAATATTAAACTAAACAGAAAACTTTTTCTTTGAGACTCAAAAATGTCACTTATCGTATATTCATCCAACTATATTATTTCCACAATGTGAGCGTTTATACATGTAAGTAAACTTATGCTTTTTAATTTTGAACGATGTGCATTTGTTTTAGGCTTCATTCGGCTTATTAAATGTACGTTTTTTCGTAACAAAACTGCACGTATCTAATTCTTTTGGTCTGTTCCAGGCAATTATGTTTGTTGTTCGTAGAGGTAGAAGAAGCCCTGAATGCGGAGGTGCGTTAGTGACCGATTCTCATGTAATTACAGCAGCTCATTGCGTTGTGACGTCTAGAAGAGGCAATACGTAAGAGTGTTATTTAATCATACAATGTAATAATAAAAATAAATTAATTATCGTACGTAAATCCTAAATTTGTATTTTTAAGAGTTATCACTCCACCAAAAGAAACTGCTTGAGGAAAATAAATCTTTGTACTCCACCAAGTTTCAGTGTAGATAAAATCCTGCAATATTTCACATTTTTTTCTATAGAAAATTTTAGTTTTATCAGCTCTGCGACCACACGATCAAACTTTTAACTGTAGCAAAATCAGACATTAATTATATCTGTTCTTTAAAATGAAATTAAAATTTCACCAAATTTCATCGTTAACTAGGGGATCCGACCCTGCTCGTTCCGTTCTTCTTCGTCCCCACGCCACCATCGGCGGATGCACAGAAATTGGTGACGAACTTGGCAAATTTCTGTGTTCACTACACTTGCCAAGCACACCCACCTTAACCCCCGTGTTTGTTATATTCGCTAGGCGGGAGCACCCACTGGGCTGCTTCCGCCCTCCTCGGCTGCTTGGCATTTGGCGACGGCCTTGGACCTATCTTGCCCAATTTGATGTCAGCCTATATGGTGGAACAAATGTTAACATTCCCAGTATGTAAAAGTTCAGAGAGATTGAGAGCGTCCGGAATAACTTCCCTGAATTCCCAGATCCAAAGTTATGTCTTGACCCCGAACAAACTGACTGTTCTGAAGAGATAGGGTTAAAGCCAAACTAACAGTCAGACCGACATTTTAACAATATGATACATTTCGCTGCATAATCTGAATAGTACTTCAGTAGAAAAAAGAAACATTTAAACATATGCATCAACGGGCCATTCCACGGAAAAACGGACATTTAGTCCCACACGTGACAGCTCATATATTTTAATAAAAAAAATTTTTAAAAAGATAATGAACGAAATTTTGTTGCTAAGAAATCACAAACGTACGTGTAATTTCTCAAGCAAAAAATTTTGTTTGATTGATACCTTTCCTAGTATATATTATAGCCAAATAATTAAAAGCGTTTCGTTCCTCCCCCCCTCCCCAAGATTAACCACTGCATTATAGTGAATGGGGACATGAAAAAATTTGTTCATAAAGGAACCATCCAATGAAAAAATCATTTCGTCATCAAGCATAAAAACTATGGAAATTCCAATTGCGCAACACAATAGGGGAGACTGGGGATACTTGATCCCCACTTTAAGTTTTAATTTTTTTTTCTCTGCTGCAAATTATCAGTTTTCTTTTCTTTCTTTCTTTTTTTTTTAAATTGCGTGAGCAATCGTGATTGTTTCCTCTATCTGACAGTATTTTTTTCAGTTGAAATTAAACAAATAGATTTTTGGTAAAGTATTTTTTTTTTCAATATTTTTATAAAAGGGTCATGTATCCCCACATCAAGGGATACTTGATCCCATTGAGAAAATACGTAGATTTTTCATTAGATCAGCAATTTACCTATGGATTTCAGTTCTCCACGGAATGTTTCTAAAAAATAACAATACTTCTAATTTTCTTTCTTCGATGATAATAATGTGAACACAAAAATAAAATTGTTTTAAATTCGACTAGGAAATTTGTAGAAAAATGTATGCAACTTTAATGAACTTAGATGATTTTGATCAGTTACTTATTCTCTAATACAGTTGTGAACAATATATTTAAAAATAAAAGTAGTAATTCTTTTAAAAGTAGCGTAATGATGCAAAAATTACAGCAAATAATAAAGAAATTATGATGATAACTACTAAAATTTACTTATCTGCTTCTTGTTTTGCAATAATGAAATTAAGAGTTTTTCAATTGAATTATTTAAAAAAAAAAAGAGAAGAAAAATTTAAACATCTGTATGCTTCTGAAAAGTGAAGAAAGCCCAGCATATGTTTTCAAAACCTGAAAAGTCAAATGCAAACATTACAGTTGTTGTAGTTCTTAAAGTTCCGCTCAACCTAACTGGATGTGGCATTTTAACACCTTCGTTCTCATCTACTACACTTTTGTCATTTCTTCAGGAAAAATAGATTGATTAAGCATATTACTTTTTCGTTTAAAAAAAATATTTCAAACTTTGGGAATATAACTTTGCATTATTTGACCTACATAATGGGCAACTCTCTTTTTCGTTGTAAATCTAACTATAGCATTTTTTTTTTCAATTCAAAGAAGGATAATCAATTTCAATTGTTCAGGGTCATTTGGCTCATCAGAACATAATTCATCAGTAGAATGTTTATGTTTTTATGTTTGAGGTGTTATGTGTAAATAAAAACCCTGAGTTTGGTTACAAATGCGAACTGATATTTTAATTAGTATTTAGCAGATTTACTGCAGTGATTGCTTATATCTTTCACTTTTACTATGATAATTTTTATTACCTTGACATGGTTTTGAATGTTTAAAATTAAACTCAACTAAGTAAACTAGTTATATTGTTTTAATTGTGTTCAGTTTGTTAAAGGGATACTTGATTCATGGGATCATGTGTCTCTGAAACCAAACTTATCAAGTATCCCTAATATGAGATTTTTATAAACATACTTGTTCTATTATTAACAATCAGTGTCAGTTTACTAAAAATTTACCTTAATTGTTAAAGACTGTCGTTACTTTTAAACCACACATTGCTATTTTTTTAAGTTGTATATCTAACAGATAATGTCAACTTCAGAATGCTTTCCTTAAAAAAATTTCCCTTGACATATTCAGACAATGATTACAGTCATTTCTTGAGCTAATGTAAAATGGCTGAAAAAAGACAAAGTGTTGCCAGTTTTTATGTACAAGTATAAATTTAACATTGTTGTCAGGTTTCAAAGCCTGAAAGAACGATAGGTTCCAATCTCGTCTTTTGCACGGTCCCTGCTAATTTTGAACTCTTATATCTCCTTGAATTGTGGTCGCAAATATTTGCAAATTTTTTGTGTTGGTATTATTCTTCAATGGAGATTATTTCCCTAAATGCAATGTGGGGGAATCGGGACCATAAAAAAAATCGATTTCATATGTTTAAACTTTTTTCTCAACGTATTTTTAAACTTCATCTCATTGTGAACCTTTGTGGGATTGGAAGGACTAACCTTTGAGAAAATTGAGGTCTTGCAGGTATAATTAGAAAAATCCATTCAGATAATTTGTTTTTATAGCATTAAGTTTCGTCATTACATCTATTTCAATTTTGTTTTAGAAATTAACCTTAATAAATTCATCTTTATACAGAATGGGAGCTATATAACACATAATTTTTCATAGGATAAATCCAAGGAGTTTATTAGTACGACTTGGAGAGCATGACATTGAAAATGATAATGATGGTGCCAAACATCTTGATGTTACTGTACGATTTATCATTCGACACGAACATTTTAATCTGAGAACTTTTCAGAACGACATCGCTATTCTTGTATTGTCTTCATCCATCAAGTTCACCCAGAATATCTCACCTATATGTCTACCATTCCAGCAGTTTACTGACGATACCTTAGCACAAAGGAATGCCATGACAGCTGGTTGGGGAACTATTAGCTTTGGTAAAATACATTATTTTTCTTTTACTTAAATATGTCAAATCAAAAGAAAAATTTTATACAATTCCGGGACGTTAAAAAAATAAATAAATAACTGAATGAAACAACGTCAGTAATATACAGATGCTTATGTAACTTCCAATCAATCATTACTGAAATTGTAAAGATGTTTTGAACTATGAATAATTTTACAAGAAAGAGTTGAATCTATGTATTTATGGTCAATGGCAATGAGGTGGTATTTTGCGTACAAAATGTTGGCATCTGGAATGATTTTTGCCTATCATGGTAAACGAATTAGTAAGATTGTTTCATGGAATTTTTATTGAATGTATCAAAATGAACTGCTGAGTGAAATCTACTTTTACCCCTAAATAAACCCAAATAGTTTAAATTAACTAGTTCTTAAACAAATGAAGCAGTGAGAAGCAAAGGGATGTAAGTGGCAAAATTAAAAATTTGGAGGCAACCAGTACAAATAGTAGGGGAACCTCTCGTCTGTCTTGGGGCAAGAGATAATACTAATAGCCCTGGTAGGTGCTGCTGCACAGCATGATTTAGAAGAAAAAAATCAATGAAAGCCTACCTAGGACGTTATCTTTAAACGCGTTTCACTCAAAACTTGGAAATGTCCACTTACGTACATCGTTTTGGTTTTCACTGCTTCAAATTTATTTTGCTACGCATATAATGTGAAATTGTTAAATATGGAATTGAGAATATAATTAATTTTTAAATTACTATTTACGAGGCTCACCATTCAAAAGAGCAATGTTTATAATTCAAGAATTTGAATCAATTTTTCAGTGTGAGATAATAAGTAGAAAATGTTAAAAATGTACTGATTGTAGAATTTAAAACGTCACAAATTGTTCTGTAAAAGAAAATTGACGCCTTCATCGAAGCATAGTTCACTTTTGAACATACTATAAAGTTTTCTATCTCTTATCTTTAATAAAGCAAAATATTAAAATATCAGTGGCTTACCTATGAGGTCTAGCCCCTCAAACATTAGGAATAGCTCCCCCTACAGGGACGTAGCGAAAAGGTGCACGTGGGGTACGAACCCCCCCGACCCCCCTCAGATTTTTTCTACCGTCGGCATTTTCAACAGATCAGTCGGCAAAAATATATGAATTGTATATTTTATTCTGTACATCGACTTTTGGAACAAAAAAAAAAAAAAAAAAGAAAAGACAGAGTTATAAAATGTACGTAAAATATACCAGGGCAGCGAAGTCGGAGGGAAAATGACCGACTCTGGGAGTTTTAGAGCCTTCGACTTCGACTCCTTTATGCCAAAATCAGTCCTACTTCGACTTCGCTGGCACTGGCAGAGTTGTTGACAGGGAAAATGACCGACTCCGATTCTTGAAAGTTTAAACCTTCGACTTCCAACTCCGACACCTTTACCTCAAAATCAGCCTGATTCCGCAGCCCTGAAATACATCACTCAAAGTACGATTTAGCTCAAGTCGACATTTGTGTAAAGTAGGCAGACCAACAGAATTTAAAGAGACAGTAAACAAAGGGTGCAGCACTGGACCAACTATTGTCTTATCTACTCTTACTGAGAAACGAAAAAGTGCTTTTGGGGGCTGGACGGGGGGGGGGGGGGGTCGTTCGATCATTGTCTAAAACGAACGAGATCTCCAACCTATGGCCCACGGGACACATCTGGCCCAAAAACAGATTTGGGGATTTGGCATTAGTGACTGAATATTAAGAAGCAGATATGACAGACGTCACCAAAACAACGTAGCCGCCATATGGGCCGCTAACATCTAACCGCCCTAATTGAAAGACCCTTTATTTTAAAATTTCTAACAAATGGATGGGGGATGCCAAACTATGCCACACTTAGCTCTTTGCTGCATCCAGCAAAAATGTAAAAATCATGGTTCTCATTTTTCTGTCTCATATTGATTGAGATAAATTTTTGTGACTCACATGTTTCCATATCTTGCTATTGATTTAATCATGAATTCAGGGTTTAGGGAATTCTTCTGTTGCTTGCTTTTATCTTACTTCTGATGCATGCTGTCGATCTGTTTAGCACGAGTAAAAAATGTTGCTTTATCTCTATTCTTTTTCGTTCGCTGCCCTACTTTTGCTTATTTTTTTTTTTTTGTAAAGAGAAATCTATGGTACATATTAAAATTAAAATAGGTGTTTCTTACAAAATTTGAACAATTCCGTAAAACTGTACAATCAAAAGTATTAAAATATCAGAGGCTGAAAAGTGCAAATGAAGTGTTTTGAATAATATTAATTGTTCTCGACTCCTTTAAAATAGTTAAATGAGTCTTTGAAATTTCTTGAAGAGCCCTTCTTATTTTTTATTTCTTATCAAGTGCATAAAATATGAAATGTCCGAATTGGCAAGATGCTACTTTATAAATACATGTTTTCTAAATTTGTACACCATTCCCTTCAAAGCATATTTTACTATTAATCATTTTATATTTAATTCAGTGCTGTGTTTGTCGGTGGTTTGGAGGGATGGGGATCAAAAAACTATACCTAAAGCAGATATGAGCAAGAGACACACAATGCGTGATCTTTTCTTTTCCATCTGTCTTCCTCTCCGTCAGCTAATGTCAACGATTTGTCGAACCGTAAAAAATTTTTATTTTGAACCATCTTAAGTTGTTAAATAGTGTATGATTTTTTAAAAAAATTAATTTTCCCATTTTTCCACTGATATTTTTGTAGTTGTTATACGTCCTCAAAATGCAGAATTATACACGGTATATTTTCAAAATTTTCCCCAGGGAAGAAACCCTGGACCGCCTAAAATTGCGGATATTCTGTAACCCCCTTAAAAAAGGTCCCTGCATCACTCTCCTGTTGCCCTTCGTCTTTCAAGATCAATCGAAAAAAGGTCAGCGGGAGAATTAAAAAGAAGGAAAATAAAATAAAACCACATGGCTTGATGTATCACAGGAAGAGACACACATAGTGCGAGATGAAACTTAAAAAATGGCCTGTTTTGCCACCAACATAACAAGTTGTCTGGACTACAAAAAGGGACCCGTCGATACCTATAATAACTTAGGGGCCTGCTGTCTAAATCCGTCACTGTATTTATGTATACAAACGTACATATATATATATATATATATATATATATATATATATATATATATATATATATATATATATATATATATATATATATATATATATATATATATATATATATATATATATATATGTGTGTGTGTGTGTGTGTGTGTGTGTGTGTGTGTGTGTGAATTCCGCAAGTTTTATCATTAGAGTCGGCAATTTGAGAATTCTGCACCCCCCCCCCCCCCCCAAAGGTAAGAGGCTGGGCACGTCCCTACTCCGTCACCTCGCATTATTGCACATAAATTCAATAAAACTCATATTTTTTGCAGTTTATTATGAAATATGAAAGGTAAATAATGTTCACTCTTGAATCAAAGACAGGATGTATTTTCCAGTCCTCTTTATAACAATGCATTTCCTTTCAAAAGGGCTTTAATGGCCTTTAAGGGCGTTAATGTTGTGGTTTAAAATCACTAGACTTCCTTTCTGCTGATCAGGTGTTACATTTTTGAATACCTCTTGTTTTGCAGGTAGGGTCCGATTTTTAACCGACTTCAAAAAGGAGGCGGTTATCAGTTCATACCGTATGTATGTTTTTTTTTTGTTTGTCCACTCATAGCGTCCCACCTAGTGAACCGATTTTGATGATTCTTTTTTTAATGGATAGAGGATGGCTCAACTTAGGTCCCATTACTTCGTTTGACCATATTTGTTCTTTAGAAAAAAAGTTATGGGCAAAAAACAGTAAATTTCCCTATTAAATGATTAAAATGATATTGTAGCGAAGTTCGCTCTTTTCATCCGTGGATAACGGTGGCTCAGTGGTAGAATTCTCGTCTCCCACCCGAGCGACCCGGGTTCAAATCCCGACAAGGACAAAGTGAATTTTACAAAAATTTCGTTTCTACTGTTTCCAGTATTTTCTCGAATGTTCTATTAATTTCTGTATCTTTTCAAGTTTGGAAAGTTCCAGCACTTTTTCAAGTTGTATATAAGGAGATGTAACGTTCATTCGTGGTTCTGAATAGATCTCGGGTTGAGACTAACGAGTATTCGCTTCATTTGGCTTTCACATTGTCTTCGCTATCTTCATCTACGCGACAATAGGAAACTCATTGTTATAAAAGTTTGGTGCCATATAACTGTAACATTAATAGTAATTGTAATGATAATTTTGAATAAAGGCTTTTCTAAAGCAATACAGTGATATAGAGTCGCACTTCTTACTAGGTAACTTCTTACTTTTACTGAAATATCTACATTTACACTAAAAAGAATGAAATAAAAAAGTTTTGAAAAAAAAATAGAACCGACTTCAAAATTGCTCTAAAAAGTGAAAAATAATTTTATTCTTTAAACACCATCGGTAATACTTTTAAACATAATTTTTGAAGTTGGCGCAAAAACAAAAAGTAAAATCCATTGTAACCATGCTTCGTTCATATTTTTATCAAAAAATCATCCAAACTTAGGAACGGAACATTTATATCGTTACTCAAATATGCTGTCATCAATGCGTAATGCATGTGGTAGTGAAGAAACTGGACCTGGTTAAATTTATACTTGTAGTTGAGTTATGGCTGTGAATGATTTTATCGATCGTTTTTGCGTCAACTTCAAAAATTATGTTTAAAAGTATTATCGATGGTGTTTAAAGAATAAAATTATTTTTCACTTTTTAGAGCAATTTTGAAGTCGGTTCTATTTTTTTTTCAAAATTTTTTACTTTGGGAGACCTCGGGCTAAGAAGAATTGTGGACACCCACGACAATACTGCAAATGTATTGTCTGCATATGGTATATTACTGAACATAAAGGAAATATATGTGTAGCACACGGGGAATTCAACAAAGCCTTTATATCAAATTGCGGATGCGTCTTATCCTGGAACTAAATGCTCCCGCCAAGGGCTGGTTTTGACCACTACCGTTTGGAGAACGGAATGGTCTACCTTTCAGCCAAGTTGGGTAATTTTTTTTCAAGCAAAGACGGAAGACCTAGTTGAAAAAATCCTTTCATTAATTTTGAAAAAATAATCAAAATAGGCTTTTCCTGCGAATAGTTATGGTTGGGAAGGGAGGGGGGAGAGAGTTATCTAATTCAAATCTGTTCAAGTGGACCTTTTTTTTTCCAAGTTTATTTTCAATGCTCTTTTAAGTCTTAAGTGTAAAATTTTAAAACTAAAAATAATTAATGTACCGTACGTTACGTGTACCATAGGTTGAGAAAATCTGGTGTCAATACTGGATCGGCCCCATATCGATTACACCCCAAGTTCTCAACATTGTTGGTACACCACATCAAGTAGATACCGTTTATTTATTCATTTTTTTGAACTTTTTCTCCCCTTTATTACGTCGAAGCATCACTTATTTCAGCACAAGTGTATTCACTATTTTCAGTTTAACACCACTTGAATTTCTTTCACTAAACTTATTCAACAGAACATTTTACTCTAAAAGCGGATTTCGCTCTTGACAGATCTCTTGACAATTCGCTCTTGACAGCGGATTGACTTGACAGCTTAATTTCTACTCTTTATATGTAAAAGCAGGCTTGCCAGACGATCCGGTTTGACCGGGACAGTCCTGGTTTTCAAGCAAAATCGCGGAGTCCCGGCCGGTTTACTTCACGTCCCGGAAAAGATAAATTTGATTATAAATGGCCAAAAAGGTCTAAAAACAACTAAATGCGAAAATTTATCTAGGATAATTACTTTATCATTTTTAACATTGACTTGTAAAATTAATACCGGATTATCTTGTGAGGATTTTTACAACAAGATTAAAACCAAAAAAGACTGTATAAAAAAGTCCTATAAAATGAAGCGCATGACTAAATATTATTCAATTTTTTATTCCGCATTCAAAGTGTTTTTTCTGACTAAAATAAATTGTAAATATTTACATCTCGGAAGTGAAATGTTGTAATTTTATCTGCTTATGTCATTTTTATTACCTGTTTTAGGTTCATAATTAGTAACCATTTACTCATAGCATTGAGAATAAACTGCCATATAAAAAGCCCCTAAAATCAGCCAGGGGTGTGTACAGATTTGAATGCTAGCGACGCTGGGAGAGGGGGGCATTTCGGGGTCCCGGTTGAGCATTTCAGAAATTTGGCAAGCCTATGTAAAAGTAACAAATCTATTCCCATTCCCTCCTCCTATGCGTGTACAAAATAAGGGAAGATATCTTTGGTGGCAATTTTATTTTTTCTGAAAGATATTTCTGTTCTTGAAAAAAAAACCTTGTATGGAAAGGGGGGGGGGGATTAGGCGGCATTTTCCATTTGCTCCTCAAACAAATGTTTATAATTTTCCCGGACTACTGGGTATCTTTTCAAAGCATCAGCATAACATTCAGCAGTTGTTTCAGCAAGTGAAGTGTTTTTTTCTGCGCATTGTGATTGTGGGATATAGTCTGGCTCCGATAAGTTGATTCCGATAACGGTTGTTGGCATTGTACCTATCTAAAAATTTCTCCTCTTTCAACCCAAACATAGACGAACTCGTCAAAGGAGAAGCGTCTCAATAAATAGTCTAGCTCTGGTAAAAACATGCTTGACCTTGGTCAAGCACATTTATGTTTGAGTCAACAGAGGAGAAATTCTTAGATATGCATAACGGAAATAACTGTTATCGGCAGTGCAAACTGGCTTACCTCGCCCTTATTTATCAAATAGAATCAATTTTCAGACTATAGAAAGTCTACTTATCACAGCCAGGCTATACTCATTGTTTTTACCGGCAAGTTTCAGTTTTGATGCTATGAAAAATAATTCAAAAGAAAAGAATCGACGCCCCCGTAGCAGTAAAAAGTAGCTCACTCTTTTTAAAGTCAATAACTAAGAAAAAAAAAGAAGACGAATTTCTCTCCCCCCCCCCCCGAAAAAAAAGAGTCATTGAAATTTTAAGCCAGCAACTGCTGGAAAACGGCCACTAAAAAGTTCAGATTGAACTTTTTGAGCAGTAATGAGCTAGACGTCTCGATTCTCGCTTTTGTCCCTCCATATCTGTGTTGCAAATATATTCCTGTTTGACTTCTACTATCTGTATAATTGTTTCAATAAAAATAATAAACTCTATGTAAGGGTGGCGAAACGCATAATTGGTAATTCTCATCAAAAAACTTGAGCAGTTGTTCCAAATAAACGAATGAATCACAAAACATTGTGCTACAGACAACAGCTGAATGGAAAGTTGTTCATGATGCAGTGTTTAGTGAAATGCTGCTTAATCACCAAACGTGAGATAAGACCTTGAGTTCACTATGATTGACTTCCTCTTTTTATTTGAAGGTTTATTTATAATTTTTGTGTTACTAGACAATTTACCGTCTTTTTATTCCTTGTGTTAATGCATTTTCTATTTCGTATTATCAGTTAACATTTCGGGTTTTAAGCACGTTTGTCACTTAGGTGGACCATCTAGCAGCAAGTTAATGGAAGTGCAGCTACGAATTTGGCAGAACCCTGCATGCCGGAGAATTTTTCGAAATGATGTGCCTATTACAAATGCAAACTTGTGTGCTGGAGATGGAGACAAGGATGCATGCTCGGTATGTTGCACAATGAAGGGAAAAAAGCTAGTTTTAGCAAATTTTAACCGTAATCTTTGTATAAACAGCCTATGCATTTTGTTTTAAGGCAATAATTATAAAATTAGTTAATTATCTGATTAAAACAACGCTTAATGGTTTAATGTACGGTAAATGAATTTTTTGCGTTCCCAAAGAAAAATGTTCTGTTTAGTTTAACATTCATTATTTCACTAGTTGTCGTTATTTTTGTATTTGCAAAGATGAAGGCCAGATGATGTTTGATCTTTCCTGAGTTTTATTCTCACCAGGGGTAAATATGCCTTCAGGGGACTATTAGCTTTAAAACTGCCAGAGGAGTGTCGCCAGAGAAGTAACAAATTCACTCATAATCTCATTTAACGTACATTTAGGTAACGATAAAATTAAAAAATATATATACAGTGATCTCTCACTTATACGCGACTAAACGGGACAACGAAATTTTCGCGCATAAGTGAAATTCGCGTATAAGTGAAAAACCCAAAAATTAGCTTAAATGCAATAAGTTAACATCAGTTATAGTAATACTAATAGTATACTACTAATACTAATGAATAATTTCGCACATAACTTCCATTTATACATTGTGATTTAACAAAAAAGCCAAATTTGAATTTGTACGTTTTGTCATTTTTTATGCACTGTACAGTACGTAAGCGAATTCCCCAAAACCTAAAAAATTGTCGTGTGATCAGTACTATAGTCTGCGAGGATGCAAAAGATTTTCGATAGGCTATGTTAACGCGCACCGCTTGAGCACGATTTTTAGTGACGTCAATCTTTTTGTATGTAACCTGTTCTCCCCTCTCGAAGTCAATCACAAGACTAATTCCACCCCCTATTGCACACTTGTGCAAAAAAAAAAAAAAAAAAAAAAAAAAACACGTTCTTTGAAGAATCCGAACAATGGAATAACCTCTTATGAATGTATTTCAAGAGAAAGAACAAGAAGGGTACAAATCCTCCGATAAGCAAAGCGTGAATTAGGCGATTTAACTGAAATTGAAAAAAATTTATCGCGCATAAGTGAAGAGTGCATTTCAGGTTTCGCGTATAAATGAACAAGAGTTAACATTGTTTTCCTATATCGCTGGCCGGACCCGTGAGAAAAACGCGCATAAGTGACAAACGCGTATAACAGAGGTCGCGTATAAGCGAGAGATCACTGTACTTACCAGGGGAAATATTGAAACGACTGGCACAAGCACGCTTTGTAGCAAAGAGAATTGATGCAATATTATTTGAATTTTACTCGAACCCATTAGCTTGCTTCTAACTTTAGTCTGTATTACGCTGGTTATTCGTGGTCAAGGCAACGCGGATTTTAGCAATTTTAATGTTAAATTAGAGTATTTTAATATCGCCAGGTGAGGGTTACATAATTATTATGTCACTTGAAAATAATTAATTTTTTTGCATGTTAATAAATATTTGTATAATGTATTTTGATAAAATATGTTTTGATGTTTATTTAGGTGTATGATTATGGTAAAATACATGATGCCAGGTTATTTAAAAAAAGAATTTTGAACATGTTTGCATTAACAGTAGAAAGAGAGGCCGAGGGAGTATACATTTTAAGCAATTTTCAGCTATAAATGCTAAAATAAAACAGTTATCGAGAATTAACTGCGTGTTCCACATAAAAGACAATATTCTTTATTAATAATTGATATGATAACAATAATATAATTTTTTTTGTCTAAAAAACTTCTATGCACCGTTGAAATTCAAATAGGGCATATTCACCTTAATATCTCTTACTTAGGCTTAACTGTCTCGTGATTCCCCTTGTGCGATCATTTTCTACAAAAATGAGTTTGAAATGCCTTTGCCGATGATAATGTATGTAAAACTCCTCATTGTAAAAATTATTCTTAACGTATTTGAACTTATGAACAGAACTACCAAGGTAGCGATTATAAAAAGGGTCCCAAGTATTATTAACTGTAATTTCACTAGATGAATTAGTAAGGGTGAAAGTCATTAGTGTACAGCGTTAACTTAACTCCCACCGCCTCAAACGTTTTAGTGTATTTGACTTAAAGAAACTAGAAGGCATCGCTATCTACTCTCCTGGCAAGGTTATGAAATAGATTTCCTACTCTTTGTGTGAGAAAACAAAGTTGGCAAAGTTGAACACAGTTAATTGCGCCCTCAGTAATAGGGAAGTTTTCGATTTTTCAATTTTATTTTTATATGATAGAGTAACATGTATGAACATCATAGGTGAAAAAATTTTTGCGATACGGTAAGTAGTTTTTTTTTTTATTAATTTTTAAAGTTTAATCCCTTGTGACGTCAAATGGCATAGGAAGTGACGTCATGCGCTCTTCCGATAAGAGAGAAACGCTAGCGAACCGGTTCCCATGTCATGGGAGAAACCGAAGAACGTGCATTTGACTTCGAAGACGAAACGTAAAAGGCTTATCTCCTCGCATTAAACTCCTCGCGTTTCTGGAACATTAAACCTCTCATCCTCTCGGAAATATTCGAATATCATCATTGATATTATTTGAGGAAGATTATTTAGATTGTGCTTTAACGAATCCTGCCTCCATAGTGTGTTCAAAAGGATTATTGAATTTCTAAAAAATAAAAATATCAGCGCGCTCAAAATGTCCCTAGCGAAAGCAAGGGATCTTCGGCGGAAGGCTGCCCATTCGCGCCCTGTGACGTAGGCTCATGACGTTTCAGAAGAGCGCACTTTTGCGTGGATTTTTAAAAATTCATTAAAAATCAACCACGGTGTTTTAAAATTCGGCGATGGTGAATTTTTTAGTTTTGAGGGTCAATTAACAATATCCAATAGCCAAAATATGAACATTTAATAGGTTGCAACTTCCCTATTCTGAATTTACTGTTTGGAAGCTACTTTTGCAGCTGTCTAAATCGCTCTTCCGACATTGTTACATCTCATGTAATAGTTTAAGTGTTAGAAATTTTGTGATGTTGTGAAGTAAAGGAGTTTTCAAATATTAAAAGAATTGTGTTTCTGGTTTAATGTTGCATTGCTTTTATTAAAATAATCTATTTTGCATCCCATGTTCTGTCGTGGCTCAAAATTACCCTACATAGTACAATAACTATGAACAAGGGTTTATCTTTCTATCATATTTTTTCAAAATATATCTTTAGTTGCTTTTGTCCCAAGGACTGACAAATGTGGGTGTTTGGATGAATGTTATTTGTGTGATATGAGTGAAGTGTTTGTCACTATGCTACGGATATAAATTGAGACTTTAAATCAGTGACTCTGAAAACAGAAAATTTCCTTATAAAGACATGTTACACAAACCTTTTTCCGTTGCTGCGAAAAAGGTACCAAAGCATTTTTGTAAAATGAACGTTCGTTTATAAATAGATACAAGGGGGGGGGGGAGAATGAAAAGGTACAAAACGTCACAACCACGTAACCGTTAACATATTTAGGTGTGCCGCTACGGGAAAACAAAGCGAAACATTTAGGGATGTGATTGGAGTACCAGCTTGGATTGGAGCATGCGTGGATACTTGCATGCACATGAGAGATCAAAGCTCTTACAAACAGCACCGTCCAGTTGATGCGGCAGTGCGTGTGAGGACAGAATGACGTTCACATTGCAGGAGAACCATTAACTCCGGTGTGTACTGTGAGACACTCCAAAGCCTACGCAGGTTTATCAAAATCAGAAGACCAGGGCTCTTTGCGAAGGGTGTGATTCTTCTCCATGATAAAGCGTGTACTCACATCTCCAAGGTCATCCAGGCGGCACTGGCTAAGTTCAAGAGGGAACAGCTTGACGATTCGCTCTACAGCCCGGGAAGGACTGAATCTCGACATAGTCACAGAAAATCTGGGAACAATTAGTTAATCAGTGGGATCGTTGTGCTCAGGCCTATGTTGCATACTTTGAATGAAATCTTAATTTAGACCCACAGTATCGTTTGGTACTTTTACATTTAACACCCCTTGTATATGAAATCTTTATAGGAACAAAGTTTTTGTAGTAGGACAGTTGTTTTGTTTCTGTTTTAACTGAATACATCTACCACTGAATGTAACTGCGTATTAAAGATTTGTGTTGTATTTTGATGCTATTTTAATCGAAAAAAAAAAATCTAATTCTCTTACAGGGTGATTCAGGAGGTCCTTTAATGCTAACTGACGAGGCGAATCGGTTCTATCTAATTGGTATTGTCTCTTTCGGAAAAAAATGTGGAGAGCCAGGAATTCCAGGAGTTTACGTTCGAGTTTCCACGTTTCTTGATTGGATTGAACAAAAACTTGAATGAAAATAAAGTTTTCAACAATAAATTAAATGTACCATATGAAGTGCAATTTATCAAATTTAATATAAATCAACAATTGCACTAAGATAGGTTTATTGCATTTAAATTTGAAATCTGACGCATTCACAACATAACACGCATCATCATTTTTGAGCTCATTAAAGTAAATAACGGTGCAATAAAATTTATTACACTCATTCAGGGTAACTTTGATAAACAATTGCTCAATTTCAAACTGCTCCTCTCATATTTCAATAAAGTATTTAAATGCCTGAAACCGAAGAAACTTTCTTAACGTATTGCATAATTATCATAAGTTAAGATACAGTAATTACAAAAAACCTGTATAATGAGCAGTTAGCACAGTTTAAAATTCCCTGCCACTCAAGGCCGTAGTCAGAAATATATTTCTGGGGGAGAGGAGGAAGGAGGGGGGGGGGGGTTAAGTTTCCTAAGTTTAGTTTTGAATTCATTGCGATGACCTAATTTAATAGTTTCGATTTCAACTGTTGAGTTAAATTACTCTAACATAAGGTTTAGTAATATTTAACAAACTTTAGTTAAAACTAGAAATATATTCAAACAAATAAAATGCTAAAAAATGCATTTTTTTCTTGAATTTATTGATTATTAACTTCGGAACATGTTAAAAATTTTCTATGTAGCCAAAGTTACTTTAGGGTTACACAACTTTGTATCAGGGAACAGAAAAAAAAAAAGTGCCAAGCAGGTTTTCCGACGTATTCGCTACCTTCTCGTATAACACGACGGAGTGCTCATTGCATGTTAGTGTCATATTATGACGTTATTTGGTAGCAGTAAAAAAGACTAAATATAGTCCGCTACGTAGCGAATGCGTCAGAAATCTAACGTGGTACATGTCTTTCCACTGGCATAAAGTTGTGTAAACTTACACTGTTAAAACCGAAGGAGCCAGATAGGTGCGATTTTCCGCCTTAGGGTGCAAAGATGGAGTCATAGAGAGTCACAGAGGCTAGGAAATATTGTTCCGATATCTTTTAGCACCTCAGTGGATGAAAGAAGGTAATGAAGGGCCATCAGCCCTCGCAGTAGCCAATAGCGACTCTTTTCCTCCGCAAAGGTGCCTCGCTCGCACATGCGCTGTGCACTCCGGGATAAGTTCAGTTCAGCCACTTTAATGGCGGACGACGATGCTGCAACGTAGTTGTTGGTACATTAAATTTTCACATTGAATTGACAACTAAACTGGATTAACATTCAACATTTCTGGGACAAACCTTCAAAACCTTGCGTAAGTACAGTCATTTAATCATGGTATAACATTTAAGGCTTTCCAACAGGCTTTTAGTGTTTTCAGAGTCGAGTTTCAACAAAGTAAACTGAGTACTACTTCTTGTTTATAGTTAACCGTTTTAACATAGTGATGTATGGCTTTTTCTATCATGTCTACTAATATATGCTGTTACTTGTTTGCCGCGTCAGCGGTCTCGCGAATTTTCCCCAAAATGTTTATTGTTAGCAATACGAAATAATTAATAAGTATCCGTTATGAAAATTTAACGATGTAACTTAACTGCTACAGCAGATACACTAAATGTCTTTATCTTCTTAATAAAATAGCTGCGTAGACGTACCAAAGGAAAAAAAAAAGACGCTTGGAAAAGAAATCTCTCTGTGTGTTTCATGCCATGACTCATTACGTAAAAATATTTCGTTGGTGCTATTTCAAAAAAAAAAAAAAAAAAAAAAAAAACGAATGCATTGTCTAGACGCGTTTATTATTATTTTTTTTTCTGATTTCTGTTTCCAATGCTTTTTTATTATGTGGGCTGCCAAAAATTTGTTTTGATTTTAATGTCAAAAAAGTTCCTATTTAAAAAAGAAAAAAAAAGTCCTTTTTTAGATTACTTATGTTCAAATAGAGATATTCAAATGTCGAACCATATATGTATACGTATCAATATGTTACTCTTGATTAAAATATTTTGAACGTTTATAAAACGCCTGCAATTTATGAAGCGATTTGATTTCTCCGTGATTGTAATATAACTGAAAAATTTTGAATATGTCCGTAAATTATCCATAGATGCCTACATTCTTAATTTTTGGTATTATGCTGTAGTAAATGTCAATATCCAATTAAAACTACAGAGCAATCCAAGGGTTTTTATGAGAGTTAGAACTCGGATAGAGGAATTGAAGTCATGTACGCTTCTAAATTATGTTGGAAAGTCTGAAATGTGATCAAATGCCTTAAATGACAAATTTTAACCCAAAATCAATTCAATGTGAAAAACGTACCAAGACTTTGTATATCATAAACACAAACAATAAACACAATAATATTCAAAAATGCACACAATACGGGGGAGGGGGGAAGAGGATCTACTGTAGAAATCAGTTAAGGGTGCCATTTATCTCTCTGAAGGTTCCTTCTTTTCACCGCCGCTGTCTGTCTTTTAAAAGGTGCCCGTTTTTCACCCTAATAAGAGGTGCGATTTCGGCTCCGTATTGGGTGTCGTTGGTGAACAAGCGTTTCACCCCTGAAAGGTGCCAAACGCAACCTGTAGTTTTAACAGTGTACGGTACCATTAGGCACCATTTACGGTAAAATTTTCAACACAAAAAAAGTAAATTTAATCTTCGAGCTTTTTTTGTTGCGGGAAAGTTAATGATTTTCCTTATAATGAAGTTTATTCAGGACGTCGAAAAGTTAAAGATGCGTTGCAGCCTGTTGTGTTACCATACCTGCAGCAGTGACTTACCACATGGCAGTCCTCAGCATATAAGCCTTGCAGATTATTCAGTTATTCCCATGACCTGCGATACGTCTCCTGATTTTTCACAGATACAGCATAGTTGGGACACGATTGGAAGTCGATTGTCTGTTTTGTCCTAGGCTCTGTTGGAGGAAGAATTGCGGAGGAGAGAGATACATGAACTTTCATCTCTTCAGGACAAAATCCACAAGCCAAGTGAGCCACTATCTCGCACACTGTTTGCTTGTACTGCTGCGGAAGTTGCCCATATTCTTTGTTGATATTTCTGCATATTTCGCCTTTGTATTAATTTATTATTTTGTAAATAACATCATTAATTTGGATATACATTCTCTTGTCTGTCTGTATACAATACTTTTTTTTTTTTTTCATTTTCTATGTCATGCAACATTCACACATGAATAGAAAATAGATATATGCAGGGTGTGCCTGAACAAGGAGGCAAAACTAAAGGATTGCAAAGTTGACTGGTGCAAAACTGGTCACAAATTCATTGCACAAAAACAATTTTCTACAAGTTTCTACATTTTAAAAAAGGTTTCATGTAGTAGTTGAAATTTGCGACCTGCAGCTGTGTTAAATGCTTTATAACGACAATGCACCTTCGTAATGGTGAGCCATTCTGACAAGCTTTCACCGATCGCTACGTTGTTGCGACGCGCGCATTAGAGCTACCATCTCGAAATTTAAACTACAGCTGAAACCTATCTTAAAAACTAAAATGTTGTGGAAAGTAGTCTTTGTTTGTGTGGAAAAAAATGTAAAATGTTTCGCATCCATCTGTTTTTTTTTTTTTTTTTTTAATGCGTGTAGTGCGTCAGTATTGCGTTTGCGATCATATGTATTAGATGATTCTTGCTTCTTTGAATGCCTTCTGTCATCGGATAAAGTTTTTCCTCTCTTGTTCAGAATCGCCCTGCACATTGATATACTAGATATGAAGTGTTCCTTGAACAATAGTGAAAATAATTAAAAATATAATTTTAAGTAAACTAGCTATAACTATCTCATTTCTGTAGTAAGATCACGAAGACATAAGCCGGGGGCTTTGCCTCCGGTAGCAACGCTGGGGGACCACAAATTCACCCTATTTTTGAGTTTTTTTTTGTTTTTTTTGAAGTTAGGTATGAAACTTGAAGGAAAATAGGTAAAAAATTGGCAGTTTCAAGTTTTTTGCTCTGGTTCGGAAAAATCGTAGATCTGGCACAGGCGCTCCGCGTGTGATTCCCTTCTTTGTGCTGTAAATATTTCCAGTGTCGTTCGATGAGAAGGACTAAAAGGTGGAGGGAGTGTAGCCTTCAATTCTTGAAGCAAGGATCTCAAGTCACGTGATATATTTGCAAGTAAAGGATTAGAAGGAAGCCCAGTGTCTCAGTGGTAGCGCTTCGCGCTTCCACGCCACAGGTCCAGGTTCTATTCCCGGGTCGGGCATGGTCGACTCAGCCGTTCATCCCTTCAGTGGGTCGATAAAATTGGGAACTAAACCCTACGGGTTCCGCTTTCGGCTGACCACTTAACCGGAACATATGCATAGCACCCCAGAGCTCTTGATCAGAAAGACTGAGATGGGCCGGTCGACCTTGGTCTCCATGGGCTGTCACTGGGTTTGGTTTAAAGTATTGGAAGAAATCATATCTCTCCCACTCGTTTCACGTAAACGTATCTCCCATTCGTCAAAGTGGAACCATGTGACTTGAGGTCTTTGCCTCAACATTTCCTATTAAGTAGATGATTGGAATTGTGCCCTCCAAATACTAATTCCTGATCTAAGGTGTAGTCTTGTCAGTTAATTAAAAAATGGGAATGTTATGCAATTTTTACTATATGTAAAAACATAGGTGATGCGCTTAGCACTCAGAATACTTTAAATTGCGTGAATGAATGACCTCGTATAAAACCTAATTTTGAAAACTTGTTGCCAAAAAAGAACCTCAGTGACCGAGCGGTCTAGTGCGACTGGTTTGGTACGATTGGGTTACATTCGGAAACAGGCACCGATTGCACTGGTGCCACCGCAAGTGTTCGGAAACGATCGAGTCCTTTTTCCGAATGTAAACTTGATGTAGCAGATTCAGCTTCTGCCCTCGCTTCGTATGTAATTTCCTTCTTTGTGCATTTAATTTTTCTTTCCTGCTTTATCTGTATGTCTTTTGTACTATGTATATGAAACAAAATGTTTCATATGTAATGGAAGCTAGATACTGAGATTTTAGTCCTCATTAAAATAAAACTTGGGCAATAATCTCGCAGAAGAGGGCCGTGGTAGCCTGATCGGTAAGGCATTGGACTCGGGGCCGGAGGGACTCGGGTTCGATCCCCGCTGGTCGAAGACCCACCGTCGTCATTAAAGGGGACTGGGCGACGTTAAATATGCTCGTGGTCTCAATGTCCTCCAAGTGAAACGATACCTCTGGGGGTGCTAACACCAGGTAGCTATTAGCTCTTGGACTAGTTCTAAATTCTCATTAACTGTTCGATCCGGTGATGGTGCTGCCATCTATCGGTATATAAAATAATGGAGGCAAGGCACTTAGTATGCAGTCCTCGACATAAATACAGTTGAAGTCAGTTGTGACTCTTGGGGTGCATTCGGAAACGCGGATCGGTCGCCTCGGTGCAACCGCAAGCGTTCGAAAACGCTTGCGGTGGAACCGCTGACGTCACTTAACCGCGTTCGGAAACACTGCGGTTGTTTTCTGGCGGTCGACTTGGTAGCAACCTGTGGCACCGCTGTCTGGAAGCGGTTAGCGAGATCACAAACGTCACAAAGTCTGTGTTGGCCAATCCGGTCGTGTTTCATGTTTTGATCGTAACACACGTGACTTGCCTATTATGAAAGTTACGCGTTGATTGGAGTGTCGTTTGCTGCTGAACTAGAACTACCGCGGTTTAACCACGAGCGTTCGGAAACACAGCTGTTCTACCGGAATTCCTAGAGAAATTCCAAATACGTCATAACCACACCGGACTAACCACGCGGTGTAACCGGTGGATCGTTTCCGAACGCAGCCTTGAATAGAATAGAATAGAATCTCGCAGAAGAGCGAACGAACTAACGAGTTGGCAAAGGAGTAGGCGGAGCTAACCGAGCAATCTTGTTGAAGCTTAACACATGAAGCATTTTTCTATCAGTGCAATTCGTCAAGTTTCTTGCTCTTGTTGCCGTTGAGAATTTTCACTTACAAAGAAAGGTATTAATCAGAGGGTAATTCCATACGTTTGAATATAGTTGTCTGATATACTGCGATTTGAAAATTGGAAAGCACTTTTCAGCTATGTCTTCAATTAGCAGCGAAATAGACCCTAGTAGTCCCTGGATAGAAGTAAGTCTTTTAAAGCGTTTCTCATTTTGTAGATTATTCATTTTACGGGAATTTTATTGGTTGTTTACATCCAGTTAGAAGTAATAAAGCTTAATTAACTCGACCAGAAGCAAATGAGATTCAGTTTTGGAATTTTTCCGTTTTTTGTTTACAAGAATAATGTTCTTAGGAAAGAATTACTCCTTTCTGGATTTTTCAAGGTCAAACAGCCGTTTCTTGCAGCTTCTGCATACCTTGTTCAGTAATTTTTTAAAAAAAAATCTAGTTTTCTGAATTTTTGTTGGGAAAACTTACCAGATTGGTTTCTTACAGACTCGGATGATCCTTGACAAAATAGAAGTAATGCAACATGATCTTCTACTGCTGCTAATAGTATTAAGTCAAAATTAAGATTTTTTATGATGATGCAACGTGCAATCTGCAAAACATACTAAAATGCTCATTGATAGAAATGCTTTTCTTAGAGCACAAACATATTTGATTTGTGTGCTTTTTTTTAACTTTATGTCTGAATTATTTCATCATTTATCGATAAGTTCAGTAGAAATGGTTTAAAGTCTACTTTTATCCTGCAGTATATTTTTACTTAAAAAAAGTTAATTCAATTTCAAAGAGCGATTACTGCACAATCTAATGTATATTGCACATTAAAACTGCATGAAACGTATTTAATAGTTTTCAAGTTTGTATTTCTAATGCTAGTTTCGAAGAATAAACGACGCGACGTCCAAGTACATTTCGTCATATATTTCCGTTTTCCCGCAACAAAAAATGGGCTGGTATGTTAGTTGAAATACGATGTTGCTAAATTATGAACAAATAAGCTTCAGTTTATTACATTTTCCTTTCATTATTATTGCTATGTACTTCTCACCGGTGCCAATATGGGGAAAAAAAATATTGGTGAAAATGTAACTTTTGGCAATTCTACTTCGAACTGATTTACTCTCAAATACTACGTGCAAAAATATTTGATATGTTTGATGGCTGGTTTTTGTAGTTGAAATTAAGAGTATTGGGATTGAAGTTATAAAAATTTTCTTTTCTTTCGTTTATAGTTAACCACGCACCATTACGGAAACAAACTGTGTGCTAGTTTTATGGCAAGGGATAGCACTTAATTTAGAATTTAAATCTGTAATTACTCGGATAAAAAAATATGATATGTCACTACTGTTTCCGATGTGCGAATGATATAAATCAAAGCTATTTTCAAGGAAATCATGCGTTTTTTTTTAGGTTGATTTAATTTGAGGTTTTGAAGTTTTTTGTAAGATTTTTTTTTTTCAAAAGCGAGGGAAGGGCTAAGAAACCTTTCTAATTTGTTTATGTGTCTGATAACCTATTATTTCTTTCCTCGGGATGCAGAGCAGTGAATTCAGATACAAGGGGAAGCAGATGAAAGTACAGAAAACTTCCGATTATCTGCGAGTCAATTAACAATCAGTAACATGTATTTTCGCATCAAAAAGCCGATGACCCGTTTTTCTGCCGAAAAATTGCAAATTTACACTCGGTTGTTTGTGTTTCATTTATTTTTGTGCTTTCTTCATCGTATATACACTTGTTCTACATTAATGTTAAGTTCTGTTGAGCAAAAATACAAAATATTTTTACTGTACTGTACAGCTCAGTTTTTGAGGAAGGACAATTTTTACCTTATTTGTTCCTCACTTTAGTCTTTTTGCAGTTTGATTTTTACTATCCGCGGCAGTCGTGCCATCTAATTCCGCGAATAATCGTTAGTTTACTATAGTTTGAATTCGATTCGATATCCTCATATATATATATATTTTTCAGCACGATATCCTCATATATATATATATATAATGGCGAATGATCGAGTAACTCTCCTGACGTCATAAACAATGAAACTCGCT
The DNA here is from genome assembly GCF_026930045.1 of Uloborus diversus. NCBI lineage: Eukaryota > Metazoa > Arthropoda > Arachnida > Araneae > Uloboridae > Uloborus > Uloborus diversus. The sequence continues at coordinate 76,399,191 of NC_072733.1, forward strand.
CCACGGCATGATGATTTGATAATATTTTTTGGTAATGTTTGACATGGAGGAAGGTGCTTTGTTTTGACGAGGCCGAACTGGATCCGGTATCTTAGCTGTTTTACTAGCAAAACTCTCTTTTTAGGAGAATGAAGAAACGAAAAAGTGGTCAACAATGAACGCTATCTACTGGAGTTTAGTGTTAATCCACTGAAGTTAGGGTTAAAATTTCAATTATCAAAATATCACCGAACAGGCAATTGCTTCGTTTAAATGTTAATCATTTTCACCCGTCATACCTTGACGGACAATTTTCTAGTTGCTTAGATAATGGCGAATCTTTTTTTAAAATATATGATTTTTATCAGGGAGGGCATTATTTAGGAGACGATGGCACATTAAGTGGATTATAATTTGAGATATCTTCGTCCTTTTCGTTCCTGAATTATCAGCTTAAAGTTTTGCATGATGAAGTTTAATGCGATATTAAATTTGCAGAATTAAGGGATTTTAAATTCTGAAGTTGAAGTCCGCAGCTGGTCGTAAATTGTATATACTTGAGCCTGAGGGGCAGGGAAGTAGTATAGACATGAAGAAAGGGCCGTAGCTTGGCATTGATTGAAAACTAGGGTACGAATTTGACGTTCCCTATTGTTTTTCCAAACATATACAGCAGGTCCTCGTTTAACCAGTAAGACCTCTATTATCGCAACCATTAGTCTTAGATACATACTTCCGCTTGCAAAAATGGTCAAAATAAGATGCAGAGTTTTGATATGAAAAGTTTGAAGCAAAAAAGAAAGAAAATTAGTGGAAAAAATACGAAATCTAACTTTCTATTCGGATCCGAGTCTCCTAACTTATAGTGAGCGAAAAAATCTACATTGAAATAAAATTCCAACACAAACATGTGAAACATTTGCAACAAAAACTCAAGGAGATATTGAAGTTTAAAATTTTAAGGGATCGTGCAGAAGATGAGATAGGAATCATTGCATTTTCATTGCTGTTGAAAAATAAATGCAATTTATATGCTAGATACGTAAAAGCACCCTACAAAAGCTCGTACTATTTAGAAAAAAACCCACCTTATGCGCACATATTGTTTTGAACCCTTGTTATCCGCTATATTTCTCCCCAATAAGTGTTATTGACTCCAAGTGTCAAGTGCTGCAAGTCAGAAAACGCTGCATTTCACATCTTGGTGAAAATTGGTCATATTAACGTCTCACTTTTTGAGTTTGAATTGTTTTTTCATACTTTTAATATCCCTGAATAAAAATAGGGGGATTTAAGGACCATATAAAAAGTTAATTTTTTTTCACAAATTTTTTTTTTTCAAATTCTTCATATCTTAATTTGGCCATTTTTGCAGTTGAAGTAGTCTAAAACTAATGGTTGCGAAAATAGAGGTTATGCGAGGTCATGCAGGTAAAACGGGGACACGCTGTATATAGAGGAAGAAAGACATCAGATGCAGCTTGTCTGATTCAGGTGATGATCCCCACCTAAGATGGGGATCATTACTAGAATATGCGCACACAAATCAAGGGAATTGCCTTATATGTATTCAGAGAATAAAATAAAGTTTAAAAAACGGAAACCCGACTACGGCAAAAAGCACTAAAATGTATGAAACAAGGTCGAAGTTCTTTGACAGCATCGTTTTATTGAGTAGTACAAGTCATTTGATATGTTAGATATTCCTATTTATTTAGTTCTAGTGAGAGAAATCCTCTGTCACTTCCCCATTAATAACATTATAATTCAATTCAAATGCCGTAGTCGTGCGTTGTCAGTTTTTTGTTTAACCTAAATGCACTTGACAACGCACGACTACGGCATTTGAATTGAATTATAATGTTATTAATGGGAAAATGACCCCCAGAGGATTTCTCTCTCTCTCAAGAGAACTAAATAAATAGGAATATCTAACATATCAAATGACTAGTACTACTCAGTAAAACGATGATATCAAAGAGCTTCGACCTTGTTTCATAAATTTTAGTGCTTTTTTCCGTAGTCGGGTTTCAGTTTTTTAAACTTTCTTTTATTTCAATATTTTCCGTTTTAACCAGTGATGCGACAACAAAAAGACGAGTGATATACAGCGTGAGTAATACATATTTAATAACTAAACATCATAGACAAGGACATTAATGATAAAACAATTACTCAACATTAGGATTATCCGCGCGTGATACAGTATAGGCGTAGCCATTATAAGTTTGTGTGAAATGTAAATTTCGTAATAAAGGGGGAAAAATATTGTACGAAAGTGAAAATAAGATAGATTTGTGTGTATTGAAGACAACATATTTTAATTTTGCTTTCCTGTACATATATTTTATACTCTATTATATATATTAACAGATGAATTTACAATACAAAAATAGACGAGTATTATAACTGGGTATTTATTGACGAGCAGAGTCATACGCTTTTGTCGAATGTCTTTGATTTCTTTTGATGTGCTTTCTTGAGATGATTTTATACCCGTTTCCTCTCCTTTCATGAAAATATTATAATTTTGCGTCTTTTTTTAATATAAGAAGCGCGTTTTTTTTTTTTTTTTGCTGTTGGAAAGGGCCTAACTTCTTAGAAATCCATTCAAATTCGTGGTCTTTGTAAAAAGGTTTTTTGGTTCAGTTTGAACCTTACTACACTCAAGCAAATTCATAATTCTCAAATGGAAAAGGGAAGACGAGATGTTTCAAGAAAAGTCGCTGGCCAAGTAGACAAATAGAAAGTAAGAAATGACAATGTGTGTTGACACGTTTTTCGGCGTTACAAGGAACGCCTTTTTCAACGCAAAAGAAATGAGTTGATGGATGAAAAGACATTCGAAAAAAGAATGTCTTTCGTCGGATGCCTTTCATCCACAAGACGATTTCTTTCGATTTGAAAAAGACGTTCCTTGTTACGCCGAAACACGTGTCTGCAGTAATCTGCAATTCGTGCTATTTGATGTTGTTATTTCTTATTTTACTTTCTATTCACAAGGGTATTTATTTAACTTAGACAAATAGAGTTTTTGTTGCAAACTGAGTAGTTTACGGACTTAATTTTCAATTTGGATCCTAGTTTCTGTTGCCTTTTGTTACCATTTTAGTTAGTTTATGAAAATTTATTATAATATTGTTGCAAATAACAGTAATAATACTTAAAAGCATTTAATTGACATTTTTTTCACAAGTGCCAAAAAACACTCTTTGAGTAAAGTTTAGATACAAATTATGTACAATTTGAAACATAAGCCATAGGTCGGTTAACTGATTGTGTTTCTATGACAAGAAAGGATTCTTCTCAAGGTAGTTTCATATCTGCTGACTCCTGGTGCAAGCAATTAATGACCTTGAAAGTCATGCAATTTTGATTTCTGCATTTTCAGAGTCAAATATTTCGGTGCGCCAAATGTCAGCCACACAAATCTTTCTCGTTTTGTATACTACTCTATGGTATGTATTTACTGAAATATGTACTACTGTGGCTCACTGTTGAGGCAGGAAGATTTCGATGGTCAAAATTGCAGAAAAAAAACTCTTTTTCGTACATTTTTTTAGACCTTGACCTTTGCGAAACGATCCAACCACAACTAATTATGTACTAACAGATATCGAGGATGTAGTAGAACACAAAATAATTGCCAGGTGCCACGGTTCACCCTTAAAGTAAAAAGTATTGGCCTATGTAAATCGGTATGTTTTTCTTCAAAAAACGAACTAAATCCAACTTTGATCTCCAAAAAGTTTAAGAAAAAAATTTTTTTCGCAAAAATAAAAAAAAGTTTTTAGTAGTTTTAAATAAGGAATATATCTTGAAAATTTCAGCAAAATCAAAAATTTCAACTATCTAGCCTGCCTGATCCTAAAAAAAAACTGGCTCTTGAAGTCTTAGCAAACACTTCTTGGGGTGCTGATACAGAGTCTCTTTTAAAAATCTACAGGGCTCTTATATCCTCAACTTGATTATGGATGCCAAATTTATGATTCTGCAGCGAAAAGCTATCTGAAAGCTCTGGATCCAATAACATAATCAGGCACTGCGAATCTGCGCAGGAGCCTTCCAAACCTCACCCATCACTAATCTTTATATTCTTGCGCATGAACAATCCCTAAACAGTACTCTCAAACTTTCTTTAAATTTTTTACTTCAAAACACAAAACCTTGCACTAATTACCCACTACATCTCCATATTTTTAACCCATTTAATGTTGTTTTATTTCTACATCGTCCTTCGACGACCCCAACATTTGGGATCCGAATGTGTCGAGTGCTCTCAGACCTTCATCTATCAGATTTCAAAACTCTCAACCCAATAAACTAATTAACCCATGTTTCAAGTAATTCCTTCCATAATCAATGACTTTTCTAAATTTCCCAAACTAACTACCGCCAATACAGTTTATCAACAAATATTTCATGACACCAAAAGCAAGTATGATTATAAATACATTTTCACCGACGGATCAAAAGCAAGCGATCACGTCGGCTTTGATAGTATAATTAATGGACAAGTTACCGCAGAAAAATTAAACCCGTCTTGCTCAGTATTTGCCCCAGAAGTAAAAGCTATATTTATCTCTTCAATTAATAGCGCAATCCACGCACAAAAAATGGGTGATATACACGAACTCAGTGGAAGCCATCACTCACTGCAATAACAACAGCCACCCTATAGTCTCTCATTCAGTCATATCAGCTATACAAAAATCTTGGGCATTGCAGGCAATGAGGCAGCCGATTCAGCTGCCAGAGCTGCAAGTATCCTGGTCGATAATAGTGTCCCTTTCGATTATATTAAAAACGCCATTGTTGTAATCCTTAACACGTATTGGCAGCGGACTTGGAATACAGAAATCCAAAATAAATTGCACTCGATCCAGCCCTCGACTAGAGGTTTCGGATAATTACAAATCACCAGAAGAAAAAAAGTCTTATTAGCTCGACTTCGCATTGGACATATCAGATTCACCCATAAATACCTCTTATGTCGTGAACCAGCCCCAACGTGCACTACATGTAATGTTAATCAGAAGTGTTACATATTTTAAGCAACTGCCGAAATTTTAATCAAATTCGTTTTAAATATTTTAATGATTTTAATCCATCTTTGAAGGGATTGCTGGGGAACTCACCCCATCTCAATTTATTCTTCTTCCTCCAGGAGATTGGCTTCTCCTTTTTAATTTAGTGTTTGTCGTCATTATGTGTTGTTGTCTTTGTCTAATTATTTATGGCTTATGTGTAAATATTTCATTTAATGATTTCATGCATTTCACCACTTTCATTTTAGCTATTTGAAGTTTTATGCCTTTTTACTTAAAAATATATTTACTTTTAACATTTCCTGTCTTTATACTTAATTAAATAAAAATTTAATAGGAGAAATCGTTTGGCGCAGTATAGCCAACATGGGCTCTTGTGCCAGTAAAATCAAACAAACCAGCCAACAACAACTTGAAGCCGGTTTCTCCCTTGCATACGATGGAACACGGAGTCTCAGCTTATCCCTGGTCTATGGGCAGGTGGTATAACTTGACCACGGAGAGATGCGCGTGAACTCGAAATGGGAACGACCACTTCATTTTGTAATAGGTAGGATCAGCAAGAACATGAGACTTAACTAGTTGCGCGTTCTCGCTGATTCTACCTATTACAAAATGAAGTATTCCGTTTTCACTTCCAGTTCACCCGCCGCCATATCTGCGCTGTTAAGCTTTATACCTTTTATCTCAAATCAAGTCTGTGAGTCTCAAGTCAAGTCTGTCTTTAGCAAATCATAGTAAACAAATGCACTGTCGTATAGGTTGGCTCTGATAACTTAAAACTCGGATCGATGAAGAAGTAACAGATCCCATTTGTTAGTATCAGGATGATGAAAACCAATCTGCTTCACTAATAACGCACAGCCATATTTATTGACTTGTACCAATATAGGAGTCGCCCCTCTTTCTTTCCAAGCAGGAATAAACTCTTACTCGATCCAAGGTCGAGTCTAGTTATCAGAGGCATTCTGAGCAGATTGGTTTTATTTTCAGTTTTATTGGCCTTTACTAATAAACGACAATGCACAATTCAACTCTTATGGGAATATAAAAAGTTGACAACTAGTACAAAGTACACCATACAGGGTGTTCCGGTTTAATCTGCAAAGACCTCTATTTTCGCAACCGTTAGTCCTAGATGCATACTTCCAACTGCAAAAATGTTAAAAATCAGATGCAGAGTTAAGATAGAAAATAAAAATGAGTCAAAAAATACAAAATTTAACTTTTTATACGGGCTCTAGGTCTTCTAACTTATATTTAGGCAAATACGCTCCATTGAAAAATAATTCCAACACAAAAAGTTTGACATTAGTACGACCAATATTCACCGAGATATAAAACGCAGCGTTTTGCGACTTACACCATTTTACTCTCGTTACCAATAGCACCTTTTGGGGGAAAATATAGCGGTTAACAAGAGTTTAAAATTATTTGTGTGCATAGAATGTGGTTTTTCAAATTCTTCGAGGTTTTGTAGTTTGTTTTTGAGTATCATGTCATAACATTTATTGCTGAACAACAGTGAAAAATATGAATGCTTTGTTTTTTTTTAATTCGACTAGTTGTCCTTCTGAAAGGGCGATAAGTTACATTCTCATCTTCTGTATGGTTTTTTGTGTTAGTAATATTTTTCAATGGAGATTATTTCCCAAAAGAAAAGATAGGGGACCTAGGGTTCGTATAAAAAGTTAAATTTTGTATTTTTTGACTCATTTATATTTTTGCTTCAAACATTCAATATCTTAACAATGCGTCTGATTTTGAATACTTTTGAAATTGGAAATATGCATCTAGGACTAACGGTTGCGAAAAAAGAGGTTTTGCAGGTTAGAGGGGAACACCTTGTATATTCAATTATCAAGTACACTGTACTTAGTACAGTGACGTGAAATTTTCGGTATAATCTCTGTTCCTACTGAAATCTGATGTAACAAAGGAGAAATCATACTTTCTAATTTAACCACAGATTTTATTTTGGTTTCCTAAATGATTCATATACTTAGACAGATCTTTGAATTTTTAGGTGTTTCCTGGAGCAGCCAGTCTACTTGAACATATTGATAAGAAAATTTTTGTGTGGTTAAGAGATGGCAAAATGTACGTTGGTTACTTACGAAGCGTTGACCAGTTTGCAAATTTGGTATTGTATAATGCGTTTGAGCGATTGCAAATAGGTAATCATTATGCAGACGTTTTACAAGGTGCAATGATGATCAGAGGAGAAAATGTTGCACTATTAGGTGAAATTGGTAAAGATTACGGTGAAAAACACTTAGGAAATGAACTGTTTACTTTCCTTGTGACGAAAGAAGATAAGTTGAAAGAAATCAACCGCTTCAAAGAGCGAGCTTATTGGCAGAGAGGTTTAGTCTTTTGTTCGGATGATTATTTTTAGTTTAATCAAATAAAAATATTTACATTGGTTTTCTTCCTTTTCTACTTCAAATTTGAAACTAGCCTGGCAAAAACAAAGTGTTTCATTGTGGGTAATTCTACCGTCAACTGTGGGACAAATTTGAGTAACTGTTTGCTAAAATTTTAAGTGCATACAAATTATTTAGGATGAACAGTTAAAAATTTGGACATACGTTTTTCATTTCTCAGTTCAAGAAGAAAATTCTCCGAATCTTTCGTCGAATTTTTTTCAAATATATACTTAACTTTCGTACTAACTATTTTTTAATGCTTGTTTAAAAAAGAAACAGAGGGGCATTCCACGGAAAATCAAACGTCCTACACGCGATCCCTTCATCAATCTCGCACGTAACAGCCTTTTCTTTCTTTTCAAAAAGGTGACACTCGTGTATTTAAAATGGGGAACAAAAGAAAAAAAGTCCCCAGGAGAAATCACATAGCGATTTCTTAGCAAATAAAATAGTTTATTACACGTTTTGAATATTACTTTTGAGCTGTCACGTTCATGAAAAAACGTCTGATTTCCGTGGAATGACATAATTCAAGATTGTGTTCATTGACTAAGACATTTTATAGCAAACTATAAGCTTCCAGCCATTTTTAATACATGTCTTAAACAAGACTGTCTAAAGCAGCTGTCGGCATTTGTGGTACTTTGATGAAAAGTGCAACTTAAACACGTTAGATAGTAAAAGTTTACAGGCATTCTTATATTATCAATATCAGATGTCATAAATAATTTGCTTTCAGCTACGATGAATGTTTTGAATATCTGGTAACAAATGGTTTGTTTTTAAAGTCATAGCAGTATCTGTACGATTAATATAATCATAAGTGTATCTACTATAATAGTACAGAAGTACATTCTACTAACGGTAACTTTTGTTTCAATGTAATCCGAAGTTTTTAATCAAAACCTAATGTAGTTCATAGCTTCTTTAGCTCTAATTTAATGTCTTAGCAACTTAAATTTCTGGTGTACTTGAGAAAATGTGTTCACAAAGCAAACGGTGCATGTAAACCAAATACAAAAGCTCAGACGTGTTTAAGCTACAAAGAAAGCAGTGATTAAAAATAGTAATAATAATAAAAAAATTAAAAAAAAACATAGAAAACAAACGTACAGCACTCACTACTGTTTTAAACAACAACAGTAGCAAAAAGAAAAAGAGGTCAATTCTTTCTAAAAACTCAATTTATTATCAATCGTAAATTTCAAAAATAACAAACAGACAATTACTATCAAACTTTTTCATAAAACGCCTTGTCTAAAATTTGATAAACTTTTCATTTGAGTAAAACAATAAAAACAAAAATATGGTTGTATATGATCAAACGAGTTGGATTTCTCAATTATATTGAAGAATTGAAATTAGTAATATATATATATATGAATAAAATAGAAAAGAGTTGAAGTTGATGTTTCAAGGAACAGAGATGGGCATAGAAGTGTTGTTGAAATGGTCTGTTTTTATTAAACATGTTGTATCTTGCATATCTGGCTAAGGACGGTAGTGCAAATGAGGCACGTAAGTTATATGTACAAAATGCATAGCTAAAACACTGAAAATACTTTTTTTATTACGCAGAAATTTCATTTTTAAAAAAATAAGTACTGTAGTTTTTATGAAATTTAACTTTTTGAAAGCACGTTTTAAGTCAGCATATTCTTCGCTAATCATATTGAAGAAATGTTGGACGACTACTACTGTGAAGTCAATGTTTCCGAAAAAATGTTAATACTTCAAAATTAACGTTAAAGAGAAAGTTGGCCATAAAAAATGTCGTGACAATTATTAAGCTATTACAACTGATCTCCATAACTCATATTGAAAGTTTTTCTGTCTTAAGAAAAAAGTAACACTGCTCAAATATTTATAATTAAATAAGTTTTCACAACACAAAATGTACAAGCATCTCATATTACACGCACACCTAAAAAGTAACTAAAAAACTGAGCAGATTTCTTGAATAGAGAAATAGACTAAAACTACGAATGTATGGCTAAGTCTTGATAGTTAAATTCTACAAATGTAGGTAATGTTATGTATCACAAAATGTGTTGGGGAATGTTTTGTAAAAATTTTAAAATTGTAAACTATGAAAAAATGTTCTGCATACAAAATGAACACACACACACATGAGACATTGAACGTACAATTCTATTTCAGCAATCCCTATCAACCCTTTGAGGCACGGTGACTACGTTTCGGGCCACAAATTATGCCTCTTTTCAGTCAATAGTTGAAGACACTGTCAATTGACTGAAAATAAAAAGAGAAATGGTGGCTTCAAACGAAAGTCACCGTTTCTCAAAGAATTAACTTTCGTGAAGTAACAATAGTTATTAATTCTGTGCGTATAAAGTTATACAGTATAACCTCGATTTAACGATTGTCAAGGGACTGGAAAAAGTTATCGTAAAATCAAGGATATCGTTAAATCGAGGAGCATCGATATTCAGTACAGTCAAATCCGTACCAGTAAAATATGTCATTGAATTGAGAAAATCGTTAAATCGAAGTTATCCTGTAATTGCATACAGCTAATGAAGTGCTTTGGAAAGTACTTCATGAACTTTACGTGATTTGCATCGTTTCAAGTAGTTTAACTTCGATTTAACGATTTCCTCAATATAATGATACATTTCACTCGTCTGGACTTGGCTGCATTGAATGTCTATGCTCCTTGATTTAACGATATCCTTGATTTAACGATAACTTTTTCCAGTCCCTTGACAATCGCTAAATCGATGTTATACTGTACTTTCAAATTCCCTTTCGATTCTTCAAAATATAATTTTCTATGAGATACACACAATTCCCCCGCAACAAAATTTTAGAATTTTCTACTCAATTCATTCTCTGAAATAAAGACTTAATTTTCTCATTAACAGCACAAAAATGATTCAGTAAATGACTTGAAAAGGTATATCAAATATTACTTTGGGCCAACAAAATATTTATGCCTTTAAAGAAAAGGCCCTCATCGTAGAAAAATACTCTGACTAGTTGAGTTTGTACAACTTAAGCATATGTACAGTTGATGCTTAACCATCATACACACGACTTTAGTTCAGAAGCACGCTTTCTTAGTGATGCTATATATTCAATCATTACAGATGACAAAGTTTGGTCTATGAGATACTGAGGTAACCATCCCTGAAAGACAAAAATAAAAGATATATTTTTTAAACATTTAAACTATGAAACATAGAGAAATTTAATGAACCAACACTCCTCGCATAAAAAAAGTTTCAGAATTAAACAATGGTATCGAAGGTCTTTAAAAATAGAAAGTTTGTTTGATAATTAAAGTTAAGGATGGTAAATATGCATAATGCATTATATAACATAAATTGAAGGAACCCATTTTCAAAAACAATACTGCTCATAACGTCGCGGAAAGTTGGTTAACTATACAGTTTGGTTCTGACAAGTTGACTTCCAATCTGCTTGGGCTTAAACAATTCTATTTGTCACAAAAGAGGTGAGGAGACGAAAGTCAGTTTTTGTGTGCATTGCGATAACAATTGTTGGCGTTGTCAATCTGAATTTCTTTTTCAACCCCAACAAAAATGAACTCGTTTAAGGTCAAGCACACAGTTATCAGAACCAAGCTACAGTTCGGTGGGTTAACCAAGTTGGCTATTTGTATTTAGTTCAGAAGTGTGGTGCAGAGTGATCTACTATTAATTAAAACGACTGCTCGATTTACATGGCAGTTCGGCTAATCGAAATTTTATATATTAGATAAATTCAAGCAATTAAAGTATTAATAAGTTTTATGGAGCTTCTACATTTCATCAAGCAGCAAATTGTAAAAACACTATAAATAATAACTATGAATAATTTATTTTGTAGCTAACATCATAGTGAGTTTGACCCTAGTTAACTCATTTCCTTAATTACCATTTAATATCCTACTAGTAAAACATAGTTTAATAGCCAAGTAAATAACGTCAGAAAATTCAACCATGAAATTTTGTAAATAACTTTTGCATTCAGATGCTTGATTTTGCAACCTGATTTTGTGTGAACACCATGCCGAATTTCTCTTGCGCTACTGCAACATGAATGAATTTAGAATTACCCACACAAAATTAATTGTTTGTTCTCCATTTTCACTTCCTTTTACAACGAGCTGATGTGTGCATCACATGACTTCCTTTTACTCCAATTTAATGTCATTTCCCCATTATTGGCAATTTTAATGTAATTCAATTGTTTACTCTCTAAATATCACCAAGAGTGGCCAAATTGAAACCAAATTAAAAAAAAAAAAATCGCCAAATTTTTCGCCAAGTTGGCGACAAAACTTGGCGACCAAAAGACTGGCGATATATCGCCAAGTGTCCGACAAATTATTACACAACTTCAGTTTAAATCGAAATTAACAATGATTCCCCCCCCCCCCCAAAAAGGGGCAAAAGACCCCCTTAGGAACATCCGAATGCCACCAAAAGGGAAGGTGCACAACTAAGATCCCACTAGAAGTCTACGTACCAAATTTCTTCTTTCTAGGACATACCGTTCTTGAGTTATGCGACATACAGACGTCACGAGAAAACTCGTTGCAATTAACTCGGGGAATCGTCAAAATGGATATTTCGAGTGTCTATACGTTCTTCGGCACTTATCCACGTGTGGTCGAGTCGAAAAAAAAAAATCAACATTCATTCGGGGGTGAGAAAAATAGAAATTAAGGCCGATTTTTGAGTGAATTTTTTTTGCGAGAAATATTGTATTTTATTTTTTTTTAATCTGGTTTCAATTTGGCCACTGTTGGTGATATTTAGTGAGTAAACTATTGAATCACATTAAAAATGCCAATAATGAGGAAATGACATTAAATTGGAGTAAAATGAAGTCATGTGATGCACACATCAGCTCGTTTTTTTTCAGTGTTCATCAAATTTTGTCTTTTTTAAGATCTAAGAAGGGTAGATTTTAGGTATTCTACAAACTAGTATTAATTCACTTTATACATTCCGAAGAAGTTTTTACACACATTCACAAAAAAAGTGTGTTGAAAATATTTTGAGGGAAAAGTAATCATATTTATAAGTGGTTTTAAAAATACATTTTACATCTCAAAATACATTCTACATTAAAAAAATCATAATTTACCTTTAAATTTGTATTTAGAAGCCACTGAAGCTTGCAATGTTCAGAATTCTCTCCAGCGGCAGTTAATATGTAACCACAAGGCCCTTGTTCACCTCTGCAACAGAACATGACAGGTTAAAAGTAAAATAGTTTAATTATGGAAATTCTAAAGAATATTTTAATGACTAAATATAACACTATTAAGCATTGGAAATGAATTTGCCAGGTTTTTTTTTGTCTGACAAACCCATGACTGTTCGCAATAATATTTCTAAAAATTGCAAAAATCCCTTTTGCATAGTAAAAGTTGCAAACCATTTTTGCCAAAACCTCAATTTATCATGTGACAACTACCTTTTTATAGAACCTCTAGTACAAGCAGCACACGTTACTTTCAGGAACTAAGCTAAAAAATTACCAACTTCTACGCAATACTTGTATAATTAAATTATTTTCGTATTCGTGACTTGAGAAAGTTTAGAATTAAACTATAAAAGTTAGAAACAAGAGGGAAAGGAACACATCAAAAAATATATGAAATTTTTAGCTGGTTACACGACTAAGAAATTCTCATGTTTCAAATCAATAGGGAAGTTGCAACCTATTAAATGTTCATATTTTGACTATTGGATATTGTTAATTGACCCTCAAAACTAAAAAATTCACCATCGCCGAATTTTAAAACACCGTGATTGGTTTTTAATGAATTTTTAAAAATCCACGCGCAAAAGTGCGCTTTTCTGAAACGTCACGAGTTTACGTCACAGGGCACTAATGGGCAGCCTTTTGCCGAAGATCCCTTGTTTTTTGCTAGGGACATTTTGAGCGCGCTGATATTTTTATTTTTTAGAAATTCAATAATCCTTTTGAACACACTATGGGGGCTGGATTCGTTAAAGCACAATCTAATAATCTTCCTCGAGTAACATCAATGATGGTATTTGAATATTTCCAAGAGGATGAGAGGTTTAATGTTCCAGAAACGTGAGGAGTTAAATGCGAGGAGATAAGCCTTACGTTTCGTCTTCGAAGCCAACTGCACGTCCTTCGGCTTCTCCCGTGGCGGAAGAGCGCATGACGTCACTTCCATTTGACGTCACAATGCTTCAACTTTAAAAATTAATTTAAAAAAACTACTTATCGTATCGTAAAATTTTTTTCACCTATGATGTTCATACAAGTTACTCTTATCATATAAATATAAAATTGAAAAATCGAAAACTTCCCTATTTCGTATTATAACTTCAATTCTTGAAGAATCTAACTAAAACGTTTTATATTTTTTTCAACCAATACCGATAATCCTGAAATTAAAAAATTTAAAAGTAATAATCTAAATAATTGCACTTTTGGTTTTTCTGAAAATCTTTGTATAATTATTTTAATGTCGTTCTGCTACATTAAAGGCACACGAAACAACGTGTAACGTTTATTATGAAGGGAATTCAAATGAAACCCGGTCATTAGTGTAGAGTAACGGTAACGATTTTATTAACTCAAAAATAGTCGCCAAAACTGTTGGCACACTTATCCCATTGCGACACTAGTCGGTCGATTCCATCTTTGAAGAAGCTAGTAGGCTGCTGTCCGATCCAAGCTTGGACCCAGTCACACACTTCGTCGTCCATTGTGGATTGAAGACCGCAAATAGCTTTTGTTTTAGAGATCCAAAAACATGAAAGTTACACGGTGAAGGTGGGATCTGCGGTTTGGATTGTACGGTGGATGTTCCAGCGTTTCCAACCGAAACTGCTACAATGTGGTCTTCACCGTCATTCATGCGTATCTTTTGCGCCATTCCGCAACAGATGAACGACTCAGACTGTACTCTCCATACACAGCTTTCATCCGTTAATACATTTCACGGCCTCCAACTCCTTCCGCCGCTAAAAAGCAAATCACTACCAGTTGTTCCTGCTTCTCTTTTCCTTTGAAGGAATGCAATTTACGTTCAAAAAGCGTTAATTAAATTTCTTTTGCTAACTTACGTTGCCTCAGACTGCAAGCAAGGGCGAAACCCCCGAAGTACACCGCCAAAGACGGCGTTCTCCGGTACTTCCGAGGAACGCAGTGGTACAGAAAACCGCTGCAGTGGGGTAGGCGGTAAGAAGGGGGCGAAGCACCTGAAGTGCACGCATTCGGCGGTGAACACTAAAACTTCGCAGGCAGGTTGTACGAGTCGCCGTAAGTGGCTAGTAAGTACATAGCACGGATTTGACAACGGGATTACAACGCATTCGTTAGATTTCAACAGGGGTGCACACACTCTACAATGACGATGACGATGACAGACCCTTCTCAGAAGCTTCGGAGCATCCCGCAGAATGAGAGTCCCCCCAAAAACTAGATCAAAAATTTTCTCAAATCACTCTTCTCTAAAAAGTTCAATAGCACCATCTTTGCCATGGATTTCTGCTGACGGGTACACCCGAGTCACAGAAAGTTGACGATGAGAATACAGAAGTTTGAAATTGCTGCTGCCAACACCATTTACACCGCCGGTAGCGAAATATAAATAGCAGAGCAGTTTCGACCTAAAAAAAATGGTTATTCTGACTGCAAGCTGTTTTACAGACAGAGTTACAAAACTCTGCAAGTATTGACTTTTATTAAACTTAAGTCACCAAGCATATGCTGCTTTCTTTGCTCTCTTAGTTGTAAAGCTTACTAGTATTAACTTCGCTTCTATTTCAGTATTAACTTATTGGTACAGCTAGAAAAAGATTTTGAAGATAGAAGACACTATCCAAACGCATTTCATACCGTCGATCTAAGACATTGTCTGAATATTCGGACTCAGTATAGATACTGTTTGTTACATACCTAGAACTAATTAAACATATAATTTTTTTATTTGTCTTTTTCTAAATTGTATATTTCTAATTCTCAAATATTATTTAGAAACATTATTTTTAAACGAAGTTTTATACGAAGTCCATTGAACGTAAATACTGCTACCCCACACATGAACCAAATCTTTGGTTTTTTGAAAATAATTATATTCTGAAAAACAAAATGATCACAGACCTGACATATTTTGTAACGACTGGAACATCAGGATGAGTTATTGCTATCGATCCATGAGTAAAACCGGAATTCTGTTTTTTCCATATCCTTAAATTCACAAAGTCTCTGAAAATGAAGGAGAAGGGTCATTCCATGCGAAATCAGCAAAATTCGCAAAAAGTGGTGGCCGCATGGTAACAGATTTTTATGAAATTTTGTATACAGGTTCCTTTTATGCCTATATAAAAATATCTAAAATATTTTTGCTTAATTTTTTTTTATTTAAATAGTTACTTGCGATTGAAAATTGGTCCAATTGAACAGCATTTTCATAAATGCTAAATGTTGCACTTTTGAAGGCTTGTATCTTGTTAACTATTAAATGAAAACATAAAAGTTATGTTTTTGCAATCTATGGAGTAGGGTAATCAATCTGATATCAGTAAAATTTTCAAAGTTATTATAGTTAACTTTTAACCGAGTCTCAAAAACTGAAAATATTTCAATTTTCTCATAATTAAGCATTTTATTTTTTTATCTCAATCTTTAAGGAATGCATTAGCTTTGATGAAATTAATACCCAATAATGTGCTAAGTATCATAAAAGAAATACCTTACTTTTGAAGTTGTATTTTAACTCATTTGTCTTCAAAATCAGTTTTAAACTTAGTGACATTTTGTAACATGATGATTTTCCCCTTCACGTACACACAAAAATTCAAATGAGGGAAAATTCAGACAACTTTAAAATTTTTCAAGAATATAGAGCTGTGTTTCTACTATATGCTTGAAGAAACTCGAAATTGGTTTTTGACTTCCAAATGTAAAATAAAATTTAAAAAAATAGCATTTTCTTTCTGTTTTATGGGTCAATGCATACAGGTTCGACGGATGATTGCGCTCGACCATTTTTAATTTTTTTGAAATTCATATCCCTAAAAGCTGCATATGAAAGATGTTAAAAACCTCTTTTATTTTTTCTCTCAACTTTGATTTTTTGGAGGTCATTAAAAGTGTTTTTCGTAGTCAAAAATGGGGATTTTTAGACCTTTGCATTTTGGCCAAAATCTATTTGAATTACATTTATGACAGTTAATTTAACGCTTTAATGTTAAAGTGCATAAGTTGATAGTCTTACATGCTGAGTTACGTAGCTGTACGTTAATAATTAAAATAATGGCAACAGGTTAGTAAAAGACCAAATGTAAAAATTTTACTCATTTCAAAGGGGGATAACTCACGTAGGGGACGGAAACACAAAATGAAATACGGCAAAAACTAATCACTGGAACCATGCTAAAAAGAGTATGTAACTGTTGCTGTGTGTTTGTGTACCCTTTATAGATTACAGCCCCTCAAATTTCGGAAAAATGACAAAAATGACATTTTTAGACCCCCCCCCTAAATCAAAAGAGGATTGAATTAAAAATAAAATTTCCTGGCCAATTGAATATTCCATTCAAGTACTATACATGTTATACATATTGTTTTTTTATTTGGTTTGTAAAAAAGATGCAGGTCTTTGAAATTAAGCAATTTCGCTAGTCAATTCACACACTAAAACAGAAATGAAAAGTGTAAAAACTTCATGGCACCTTCTTAAATTACGTATATTGTGCCCTATATAATACATTATACTGAAAAAACATATTGTAATTTTCAAAATAATTATTTTAATTTGATATCTTTATCTTAGAAATATTTGGACATGAATGAGAAGTTTATACTGTGTGGAACCTGTATGGATTGACCCTTATGTGAAATAACGAGAATTCAAAGAACTTGATAAACGACTAAATGATACAAAAGCAAGTAAAACTGACATTTATTTCAATTTAAAAAAATGTAGATTTCAGCATGTACTTCATAAACATGCTTTTGAGAAAATGAAACACGAAAAAAATGGTTAGTTTTGCTAAACTTACAAAATAAAAAGAAATAACTAATGAAATTTTCCCTTAGTTCAAGTTACTCTAGTAACAAAAATACGCTGAGACCAATGATTAAAATTTAGTAGCATCTAAAAGACACTTCGATATATTATGTAAAAAAAATGGAGCAAATTTAGAGCATTCCCTCATTTTCAAAAAAACATCTGAGGAAAAAATGAAATTTTTGGAAATTTTCGATTTTTTTAAGTACAATTTCGTCATCAAGAAATTCATAAACAGTTACTAAATTAGAGCAGATAGTTACTTATAGATGGTTTTTCAATCTGAATCATTTTGACTTATTTTTTCATTAAAAGAGCTAGAAGAGTGATTTAAAATCTGAAGTAAATTGGCAAAATTTCAATCTTTGTTAATATCTCAGATTCAAAAAAAGATCCGAGTAAATTTTACTTTGCTCTTCACAAACTGGCAGCAATGAACTCTGAAAATTTAGGCTTAGCATAAGCATCAACTTCTAATTTCAATAACAAAGCAACAAACAGTTTTCAAACTTCCATACTTTGCATTCCCTCACAGATATGTATGGTTTACCTAAATAAAAATTTTCATTGAAATCTGTGACATGTCAGCCACAGCTGATTTGCTCATTTCGCATGGAATGTCCCAGAAACAACTTACATTAAATTAAAGAGTATGACGAAAACATTCTTGTTAAAAGTTAAAATAAAAATCTCGTTATTCGATAGCCACATCTCGTATATATATTCGTAAATGCAAGAAGCGATATAAAACTCGGCAGTTTTCTTCAAAGTTTATTTCAGGGTAATGGGAAGTTTGGTATTCATATATATTATTTTTAGGCTTTCAAGTAGAAAAGAAAATACCTGGAAGATACAAGCCCAGCAGCACCTTCCGTAGCAATAACATGGGTGATATCAATATGATCATCAATCTTTTGAACAACCTGAAAATTAAAGATACATCAGCAATCATAAGATATGGCACGTTCTTGTCTATCATCTTTCAAGGCCTTCAGAACAGCGGGGCAAATGGGGAAAACCGCCCAGAAAGCCACAAAGAGTGAGGATGAAGGTGATAGCTCGACTAATCAATACACATTGTAAATGTTTTTGATCATACATCATAAATTATTGAAATTTTAATCTATAAATCTGTACCTCAGAGCCAGAAGAACGTAAGTCACGTTATGGTAATAGTGCAGGAGAGATTAGAAACATTTTTCTGACGCATGCAAAGGATGGGACGCGCGCTCTTTTAACCCTGGTAAAAAATTGAAAAGATTTTTTTTAAAGAATTACGTTTACATGGCTCGATGCGGAATAGTCTTCTACATACTAATAAAATACATCACTAATAAAAGGAAAATCGTAATTTTTGGACTTACGTCAGTCTGGCTTTGAGCTACAGATATTATGAAAGGCAATGTGAGCCTTATGTGTTAGTCTGCGATTCTGTCTCATTGCAGCCATGAAATTTGGTATGAAAGACGTGACGTTGCACTTCGCAACTTGAATTTCAAAATTTAATTCCATTTTCAAGCTGCATTGGTTGGAGCATTTGTGAATTTACTATTGAAAACCTTCTTAATGTTGTTGTTGTCGTCATGTGCTAGCCAGACTGGCAATTTGAGGTGCGCTGCTTCTTTTTTCCAACTGCACCATAATTTGGTGTGAAGTCCGACTTCCACAGTACAAACATGTCACAAGGACCCGTTTATAGGGTGGGCAACCATTCACAGCACAACACATTCACACAAAGAAAGGACTTGGACAGGAAAGGGAAAGTACTTCCATGCTCGAGCTGGGATTCAAACCCAGGACCTCTCCATTGTAGCAGACTTCTCTGACCCCTAGACAAGGCAGCCGGCAAACCTTCTTAACGTGGAAAAAGACTCAATGCCGAACAGTACAATTTCCTTTAGAATTCTGTTTTAGAATCTGTACTACTTGCATACTTGCAGAAATGAAATTTGGTACTAAGGCTAATTTTTTAAGGTTTAATTTGTAGCAAAATGACCATAGTGAAAATGAAAACTGTTTCATTTGGAATAGTTAAATATATCATCCAGGTACTTGTACAGGTAGGTATACATCCAGGAACGGTACTCTAGATAGCTACCGTTCAAGTCCAGACATTTTCCGTAGCGTGTCACTATCATTCTTAACCCTCATCATAGAAAAAGTAGTGAGCAGTATAAAAATTAGAACATGGTTTGATTACTTTAAACCTATGAACGCTAAGAAGTTATAATTGTGATATCAACAAGGTAAAGAGACTGGTGACTTAGTACAGCGAAACAAAGTTAAAAATTAACTAATGCAACATTTGAAGAACAAAATGCTTACAGTAATGTGGCCCATAAAAAAAAAAAACTCAAACTACATAAAAATAAAAACGTCAAACAGCAAAAATTACAGTAATCTGTAATTCGTGCTAGTATTTGAAGTTGTTTCTTATTTTACTTTTCATGCACAAAGATATTTATTCAACTTACATCAAAATGTACAAATATTTATAAGAGTTGTAGACACGTGTTTCAGGGTCACAAGGAACCCTTTTTTCATTGCAAAAGAAATGAGCTCATGGCATAAAGGCATTACAGAAAAGCTTTTGCAGTACATGTCCATTACTATTTCGCTCACTCCTTTCAAGAACGTCATATCTCAAAAAACGTGACTATTCAGGAGAGCGATTTTAAAGTTTAAAAGTAATAAATCATGTAGCAAAACAATGGATGAAGCCACTAATTGAACATTATTCAATGCATAAGGTTTTTCAAGAAAATCTAATGTTTTTTCTCGGTTTCAAAAGAAGAAATGTAAAAAGCGCAAGTTTAAAAAAGCTGCGTTTATCTGAAAAGGTAGCTTTTGCTCTCTGATGGCAAAATATTGAGTTCTAGAAATGCACGTCTTGCAGAGAGATGCAACTCAATCATGGCAGTTTAAAAACAGGCATAATTCAAAATTGCTAATTTTTGAGATGTAACGTTCTTGAAAGGAGTGAGCGATTTTTGTATTTTTAGGTCGTCTTGGAATTTTTTAACTCTTGAATTTTAATGAAAAGCATAAGTGCTACGGGAAAAAAATCAATAATTATACCTTAACTTTCTTTACAGTAGGATTCCATTTGTGCATTTCTTCTCCTTTGAAATACAATTCATCTAGAATTTTTTCTGGGGGAAAATGAATGGTACCCTAAAAATATTATAAGAAGTAATATACTAATAAATAAACGGCTACTTATGATCAAAAATAATTCGTTCCTGAAAAATGCTACTTTAACGTAGAGTAAATTTGTCTCCCCTATCAAAAAAGAAAAGATAGATTAGATTTAAAATTGTTTTTTAATCAAAAACGCTACAAGAACGGAAGTACCTACAATAATTCCAAGTTAAAAATATTTAATTTACTTTTATGAGTGAGGGTAAATTATATTTGTAGTTTTTCAAGAATTAGATGTTTTTTGGACGACGGGAATTACATTGCATATTTCAGGCATAAAATTTCATTTAAGATTGAAGTATTCAGTCGATATTGTATAAATACACAGGGTTCGATCAGGGCATGTTCGGACCGTGGGTCTGAAGTTTCGTGCGGGCCTCCCTTTCTCCCCTCTTTCTACACACCGCACATTCATGATCATTAAACACCTCACGATAATATTAACCTGTGTTTCAATTGAAGCGTATAGCTGCAAAAGTAGGTATCTCCCAAAATATATTTTTAAAGGAAAAATTAATGTGCGTGTATCCGTAGCGACAAAAATATATGAGTAACAATAAGTTTTTCTGTTTTGTCTAGACCATTTAGGGAACTATTTCGGCACCCTCTGACTGTCTCAGGTTGCTGGCTTATCTATGTATTGCCCTCAAAAAACTGAAAAATACATTTGCGCAAAAATTGGAATTGGACACACCTACTTTTGCAGCTATACGCTTCGATTGTTCACTTCATTTGTATCCGTATCGTACCACTAATTTCAGACTGAAATATCCTCAGTAGTTATTTCTTCATATGTTAGAATTTAGGAGTTAAGGATCAAAACCAGAACCGGTTCAATCCATGAATTTTCAGAATTATTTTTTTTCCTTTCTTATATTTTGATACGTTGTCTATACTATCACGCCACAACACAATTTTTAACGAATCGCTCTCAATCGGGTCAAAAACTGGTGCCAAAAACCGGTTTTACTTCAAAAGCAGCTCAATAGTACCTAAACAATGTAAGGGTAACATCAACAACATTATTTATTACAATAAAGCGCTTAATCAGCTCGCATTTTTTATTAGACAGTAGGGTGGTTCAAAAAAACTTTTTTTCGGCTGGAGTTCAGGGACCCCCCCCCCCTCCCCTATTTGTTTTAAACTTACTAATAGCATTATGCTGCAAAAGTTTCAGCTTCTTACTTAAAATTTAAGAGGGTGCTCAATAACCCCTCAATTTAACATTAACCGTAGCATAGGAAATGCCAAAATTTAAGGAATATTTAATTTACCCAGCTGTTTTTTTTTTTTTTTTTTTTTTGTAAATAATTATTTTATTGCAATGTAAATGCGTATTATTAGTGTATGTGATAATATGTATCATTGTTTTTTCAGTTCAATGTATTTTTTAACCTTCCTCCCCATACGTTTAAAGTTTGGGGGAAGGGGTTGAGCACCCTCTTTCAGTTAAAATAGGATGCTAAAATTCTTCCAGTATACTGCTATCCACAAGTCCAAAAATACTGAAGGGTGTCTTGGTAGCTAGGAGAAACCTTTTTATTTACATGTATTTTTGAACCACCCTATTGTACAGGCTAGTACGTGACGTAAAATTAAGATACTACACGAATTTAATTGAAGTTTGAAAGGAATTTTGTCTTTAAAAAGAGGCCGATTTACTTCAAGATTAGCTCAAAGCAATCATTTTACTCCGTAAATAACTAGAAAATACTGCTGAGTTAAAAAAAAAAGAACAAAAATTAAGTCACACACCGAATGTTATTCAGACAAAAAAAAATAAAATAAATAAAAAATAAAAAAGGAAACATTAAATGGACAGAGCGTGAAATAGTTTTGTTTCTCTTGTAAAATTTTTAAAAATAGAGTGAGCTGGTTTTGATACTAAACGATAGTGGCGGATATAATGTTTTAACTTTAGAGGGGGCCAATATGAATAAGCTTATTGTCCCCTCCACAAAACCCTTTTCGCAATCTGAAGTTATTGGAGAGGGAAGTACAATCTTAAATTTTTTTTAGAAGCGGAGTCAAGGTTTGAAACTGCTATCTTTCTTCAGGTTTGTTCATCAAATTTTATTTATTCATATATTTTTTTAAAGCAAACAAGGAGGCATCTCATAAAACGTAAGCTTAGTTAAATACCGAGAAATTTTTTATGTCCAATTTATTGCTTTGAAGGAAAGATAGATACTGAGTTAAGTCATTAAAAAAACTGCAAATTGTCAATAAAAACACATGATAGAAGTGAAGCTTTTGTTTTACAGGGAAACATTTTAATAACTCAGTAAACGTACTCAGGGCAGGTTGCTTTAAAGGATGTGATTGGTCTAAATATGTTTGTCTTGGATTCGTCTATATGTCCTTTGCAATTGGAGTGCGGTAATTAAAAATTGAGGGAAATTATAAGTTTTATGATTATTTTGTTAGACAACAAAACATAACATATTCGTCAAATAACTTTTAAATACTAATGAAAAGTATAAACAGAGCTAAAAAAAAAAAAAACGAACAAAATTTTCGGGTCCCAAACTTCAACTTTAGGGGTACCAGGGCATATGCCAAGTCGGCCCCCGCGTTAATCAGGGCAATTTTTTTCTTCAGGGCTTAGAAACGAAGTAACCTAAAAAAAAATTAAATCAAAGTGCGCGATTAAAATTTTAACCTAAAACTTAGTATTTCTTGAAAAGAAACCTTGCTTTTGAGTGTTACTTAACAGAATTAATACAAAATGCAACTCACTTCAAATTTAAAAACTTTTCCATATACTGGCACCGTCTTGGAATAGATTATGTCATCGCCATCACATCTTTCTTTCTTCCATCCATTAGATTCAATGATGGAAATAGCATTTTGCAATGCCTCTTCCGCTAATTTTCGGTACTCCTGTTCCTGTAAAGAAACGGCACATTCTTCAAATTTTTTATCTCGTCTCCACAAATAAGTTATAATACTACTCAGCATTCTTAAAAATAAAACAAATAAACAAGCGTCTTAGTTAGTGTGCACGTGACTATCTTTATCATACGGTGACATTTGCTTCTAAATGATTTGTGTCACAGATTAAAGAATACACGATTAAAATGTTAAACAAAGATAGCTAAATTATCAATTTCGAGAATAAAAACAAGGAAAACAAAATTATCAAATTGTTTTCTTGCATTTTCCTCGTTTTTTCTTCTTTTGCATCGATTTGACTACTACAATCTTGCTTTTTAAAAAGAAACGGAGGAAAAAAAAAGCCTTCGTATTAAGTATACTGCCGTGTGCAGGTAAAGGGCAGTAACTGCAAATTTTTCATTTTGCATTTTTGTCATCTATTGTACGTTATCTTTATTGTGTAAGCTCACTTATTTGGTTTCCGCTGAAAAAAAAGCGCGAAAAAAATGTCTAATTCCAACATTTTCCTACTGTTAGTATTGCATCCACCACACATTTCTTCAAATATCTCGAAAACTCATTTCTGCAGATACCGCCGTTTACCTGCACACGGCAGTATACCAGCATGGTGCACAGAATAGTCGTCGAATTACACACACACAATCGTTTAGTTACTGTTTATTTCAGAAAACAGTAAACAGCAAAGTTCTAAAATTTCGAAAACACTTTTGTACCGTCATTATTAACATTATTTTCGATAAAAATTACAACATTTTAAAAAGAAAAGGCTCACATTTAGATATACTTCATTAAGTAAAAAACGTTGTAATCCCTGTTGAGCAGCTAATTATAATGGTAAGGATTTTTTCTCGAAATTAAAAATTTTGGCGTTTGACTGGTTTCTGAAATAAACAATTCAATTAATTAAAAAGAAAAAAATCATAACAAATAGAAAGTTTCGAATTGTTCTGGTGAACTAAAATGCCAAAAATGTAAATATTTAAAGGTTACATGCAAAAGTTTGAAAAGGGTTAGTGTGAAAAAGGTTAAATGTTCATACTAATGCTTAGGGAGGATTTACGCGAGTAAAATAAACCAGACATTTACAGTAAAAATTTTAAACGCAAATGTGCTTCAGAAACACAAAGAAAGTGCATGAAAATATGAAACGTGTAGCTGCAAAAGTAGGTATCTCCAATTTCAATTTTTCCGCAAAATGAGTTTTTTTAAAAATGTTTTCTATTTCAAAGTTTTTTTAGTGAATACTTAGGCCAGCAACTTGAAACAGTCAGGTTTCCAAGTTTCAAAATGGTTTCCTAAGATTTTCAAAATGGTCTTCCAAATGGCTTCGATATAATAAGAAAAGTTATTGTTATTCATTTTGCAGCGACAGGCATTTGAATTTTTCATGAAAAAATGTTTAAAAGATATACCTACTTTTACAGCCATGCGTTTCATACAAAACAATTATTTTTGAAGTTTTCCGTGAAATATATATTTTGCAGACAAATACAAACAGAATTGTTGAAAACTGTAAGCATTGTCCTCCCTAACATTTGACTCTGTTAAATCGAGATGACGAAACAAATACGATTTATTTAGTACTCAAGTTTCATTCGGTAAAGAATGCGGAAAGAACTGAGATAAAATTAAAACTAGAATTACAATCAATAGATGAAGTATCCCAGTAATTTGCTGCAATTTTACAGCAAAAGTATATCGGATGGCAAAAGGGGCTACCTTACATTAACCCTTTAAGACAAATGGCAAATAAGAGAAAATGAAAATTATAAACTAGAAACAAATCTGGCTGGAATACACTGAAGTAACATTCTCGCATGAATTTAAAGAAAAAAACACTTGATTTTGAACTGTAAAAGAGTACTTTAAAAAAATATTGTTTTTATTTGTCTCAGACTACCATATTTCTTAATTATTTCTTATTAACCCTCAATTGATGAAGGTTTTTTTTCGTAAAATAAGTAGTGTGATAAGGTGCGTGTAACTCCAAAATTATATTCAGAGGTAGCGCATTGCATTTTATAAAAGTTTAAACCTTACATGGGCTAAATGTGCAGTAACGCAAACAGAAATTACCTTTTGGGTCGGGTTTTGATCATAACCTTTCTTAAATGTATATGAACTGCTGTATTAGAATTGGCAATATAAGTTAAAACCAAGGGTTCTGGGTGAGATTTTGACCCCAAAACCTCCCCCTCCCTGCGCCACTGTACCTCGGCCTCTTGTGCATTCTATTAAATTTAGCGAATTAAAGTATGAACATTTCCAACGGTTTTTGCTTTATTGTTTCAACTATAAATACAACTGAACCAGTACTGTAAGTGACTTGCATATACATAATATATTAAGCCATATAAACATTACACAACGTTTGAATACAATAGTTTAAGAAAAAAATAATAAATAAATAAATAAATAAACAGAGCATTAGTCAGAATGGTGAAATGAAGCGTCAGCGAGTTTCTGTAAAAGTCCAACAGAACGACTATTTTTAATGTCGTGAATTGTCATTATTGTAGACTACACCATACTCCGCCCTTTCTACGAAGGGAAAAAGAAGGACTTCTTGCAATATAGTACTAAACCCATTACATTTTCTGTATATAAGAATATAATGGAAGTATAAATTGATACAAAAAAACAGTTAATGGAAGATGTGAAATAATTAAACAAATAAGTAAATAAAAAACTAAAGTAGCGCTACACAAGTTTTTAAATGCCTATAACCAAAAAGAAAAACCCTGTTTGAGATACATTTCTTTCTTTAAAGTATATAGTCACGGAGAACAATGGAATAACTATAGTTAGATTTTCATTTTTGACTCTTATTTCAATCACAAAAATGATGTTCCATCCATAATGTAAGAAATAAATGAAAATATCAAAGATATATAAGTCAACAAAAGAGTCAAGTGCCCATACTTGGGACAGTTTTGAACTTGAACCTTTAGTGGCATATTACTCATATGTTTGCAAGTTGAAAAAAAATATTCCATTTTTTTGGAAGAACGATAGAACTTTAGCTCAGGATAAGGTACATGTCCCTTAACAAATAAAACAAAATATATTCAGTTTCTCAATTGAGGGATCCGGCTCCCTAACTTGAGACACTTAGCATCTTGATTTTCCTTTTATGCATTCTAGCCATAGTAGAAAACAGCTTGAAACACCACTTACCATGTTAAAGAAGTTTATTTTACAACTACATTAAGGAAGAAGAACATTAACTAGAAATAACACCGTCTTTTAAACTTTTACATATTTCAGAATCTATACTTGACTCTGAAAATATTGATTGTCTCCTCAGCCTTCTTAACTCTTTTGAATAAAATCTTTCCGTGTTCCCCTCTACATTTGGAAGCACAAAAGTATTTAAAGACCCCAAGTAATTCCTCATACGACTTAATCTTACACCTCTATGTTCCTCTGTTTATCTCATTCATTTTTATTCCTTCATAATACATGAAATTTACAACGAATAAATTGGTCTCATCTATACTTTGAGACTCATTTTCATTTGTAGAACTAACATTCGTAATACTTCGGTAAAACGTCTTTTGTTCATCGATAGATTTCGCTTTTTTTACCAATGAAAAATTTTCTGTTCTACAATGGTATGAAACATTTATTGGTCATAAGAATAGTCGTCATTTAACAAATATTTTAACTAGATTTTGTTCTCAATCCAATTATGCAATGTGTTTACTCAATATTTCTCGTAGACACTTTTTTCTTTGTCTTTGTACCCAAACTTGGAACACTGCTCATAGTTAAGGAAGGTAAATAAAGTTATTTCCATACTTCAGAATCTAATATTTTGTCGAAATTTTCAAAGTAATTAAACTTACCCAAAAGCTGAAGCATTAAAATTTAACTCACATTATCAAAAAATATAACTATTATATCCCGTTACACCGTTAATTTCTTACTTGTAGAATAAAAACCGGTGTACTAGTTCTCAAAACAAAATGTCGAAACACCGACTGTCCCAAATATGTACCCTTGACTGTAATTAAAGAAACAGGGCAAACAAAACACATACTTTTGAAATTATTAAATCATATTCTAGCATGAATAAGTGGCCAATAATTAAACCCATGAACCAGTTTTAAACTCATGATTTAGTATTGATTGTAAAATTGTCATCAATGGGGGATTTAGAGGGAAAAAACGTTGAACCTGAGGTTGTAAAAGTCTATTACGTTTCCGATTTCAAGGTAAACGAGAAGGATGACGCTCTACTTTTACATTAATCAAATATTCTCATCTTGCAGTGCTGACAATTAAAGCTAACGTAAGAAATGGAATCTTGACCTGGGTGATAAGAATTCAAGAATGAGAATACTAATTAAGAAATAATTATTCAAGGGTCCGTAATCAAGTCGGATTTGGCAAGACTTTTATTTAGAGAACACTACTTATTTTGATGAAAAAGATAACTAGTTACATTTTAAAGATTAATAATGTAGCAAAGTAAGCTAAATGTAATTTTTCTTATAATTGTTTTAAACGTTAAGGAAGTTCTTGAATCAAACGTTTGAAGCTTGTTCAACATTCTTGAATTTGGAATGTGTAGAAAAATACTGAGCGAGGATTTTACTGGTAGAATATTTCAAATAAATAAATGAAACTAGTCGACCCGTACGGAACTCCGCACTGTGCTTCGAATCGTTTCATAAGGTATTTCGCTCTTTAAGAATTTCAAAGGAAGAACATTATGAAGAAGAACCGAAAAAAAGTGAGCGCAGAAGAGAAGGCATGTAATTTAAAGACATCAGTAACAAAACCTCGTTAAATACAACGTTGTGATAATTTGATCATCGCTCACCTTTTGGTCGTACATATTTTCAATGCAAACATAAATATCATTAAAAGTGTGGCTGAGTAGTGACTCTTGAAAAAGCAATAATTGTGCATGTAAAAAAACAGGTTGTGGCAAATACAGTCCTGCCCATGTGAGCATCTGACGGGAAAAAAAGAAACAATAAAGAGATATTTATTGGCACGGATTCGAATTGGCGCCATTCTGATTAACAGCCCGACACCCCAACAAACTTAGCAATTGCGCCTTCCTTTTCGAAAGCTATTCATTGAAGGAATGCGTAGTAAAAAACAGCAAAAAAGCTTTTCGCCAAAAAAATAAAAATAATAATAATAAGATCATGCTTCTATGTTTTGTCATTAACCAGCATGATACGATTTAAAATTATTCGAAAAGCATGGAATTTGATTAAAGAATGACGAAGATCTCATGAGCGATTGAAACGAACATTCTAGAGAAAAAATAAATTAGAATGAAAATAAGTGTTTTTATCTTTGAATATTGAACTATTTCACATAGAAGGTTGTTTTAACAGTTACGTCTTAAATGCCCGCACATGTTTCTCTTTTAATCGAACACTTAAAATTCAAAACCAAAACCAGTTGAACTGAGTCCGTTTTTTAAGTGTAATTTTTCGAACGTAGACAAAATGTTTTTTTTTTTCAGCAGAAAGCAGAGGAGTAGAAAATGATTTCTTGCTAATGAAGTTGATAATAATTTTAATGCTTTATATAGTATTCGCGCGAATAAAAAATTAAAGGTTTACTGGGTGAAACTCGTAGTTTTAATTTGGCGTAGTATTTTTTCATTTGTACAAAAGGTCGAACACTGCTATTAGAAACATCTACATTTCAGCATACAATGATAATGTTTTTCTGCACAAAAAGGATTTCCTTTAAGTAAATCTAATACTTTTTTATGCTTACATTATGCTGAGTGGTCTGGATGTAGTCAAAACTTAAAAAAAAGGAAGAACACTCTTCGATTCACAGTCAACTTATCCGAATGATAACTGTAGCCTGCATAAAGGAGTCGAAACACCAAGTAGCATTCCCACTGCATTAATTTTATTACGTTTGTATGTTATTAGTACATGTAATGCGTAATACTAATATAAATTTGATATTGTATCGGACAGCCCAACTTGCCCGCAGTTAAGATAGTTTATAGCCGAATGCTCTACCGAAAAAAGCTTATCAATTTAACCGAACAACTAAATCCAGTGCTTTTAAGCTTTATTAAAATATGAATACACACACAGGCTATTTTTTTTTTGCCGAAAGCGACGTAAAAAATGGAAAACTGCATTAGAACTTTGCTTTTAAAAAATGCATAAGAACTACAGGCAGCATCAAGGTTTTGAAACAGCAAGGGGCGTTTTCGAAAACTTGATTTTTCGACCGTAAGTCTATTTTTCTTCATTAGCCGGCCTGATAAGTTTTAAAATGAGAAGGGAATAATATATAAGATAAGATATTGAAGAAACATTTTTTTATTCTTGAAAGTTTTTACAATTTGTTACCGCAGGCTGCTTGAACCGTTATGACTTAGATGGCAGCACGTGTTCATCATTTAACAGCACGGTTAAAATACAAAATTTATTGAACTATGCTCTTTTTTAAGCGTAGGTTTTGGAATGTAGTAAAAATGTGATAAGCTATTTGTTTTTTTTGCAAAAAGAAGAAAAAATATATATTTTACCCTTCAAATTGAGGTAGTAATTTTTTTATTTGTACAAAGAGTCAAAAACTCATTAGAAGAATATATATTTCAATATACGATTTATTATTTTTTTCTGAACAAAAAACAAGTCTATTGTAGTCTGAAATCTTAAACCTGTTACTTATATTTTCGCTTACATTATGCTTTAATTTTCTTACCAGAGCCAAAGCTTAAAAAGAAAAAAAAAAAAAAACGTACAATTCCGAAGTAATTTAGCACAAAGTCACTTCAAGTTTTCATATCAGCAAGGAGCGTTTCCTTCTCATTTATTCTATTCCTTCATAGTTGTTATTCACTTAATTAAGTGTTCATGTAATGCGCGATATTTCTCTAATCTTTTGTTGTAGATTGTCCGGACGTGGGCCCGAACACGCATTCTCCTGGTTACGAAGATAACGCTCTGCCGATCAAGCTATTCAGCTCTGTCGGTCATAGCGCAAATTAAAGCTATAAGTTTAACCGAAAACCTCATTCTGGTTCTTTAAAACAGGTTTTTCGGCTGAAAAAAAACAGTTTTTAGACCGTGGGTCTATTTTTCGTCAGTAGCCAGCACCATAAGCTTTAAAATAAGGCGTAAATCAAAGAAATCGATCAAGAATTGAGGAAAATCTGGCGTAGAAACCAAAAACAGGCTACAGAAATAATATATAAGGATGCGTAGATAACGTACATTAAATCAAGTGCAGGGCCATTCCAGCGTTACGTGTGTGGCTTTTTGACACCATTTCTTAACAAAAAACAATAAAAACCAATATAATATTTTTTAAATATCTCTTAATAGTTTATATTGGAGTTACAGAACATAAGTAAGAGTTTTTAGGTGGCAGTGTTTTTTTCCTAGGATAATTAAATTTTTTTATAGACTTTTAAATGCAGCGTTACGTGTGTGACTCAGAAAATCTGAAAATAAGCTGTACCTCACATTATTTTGTAATTTCTTGTGAAGTTTTGAAAGGTAAATGAATCAGTATTTTTTGTGCATATGTCTAAGTAAACCAAGTAAGTACTCCATAAATATTTTTTTCTAAAGCTCGTACAATAGCAATAAAAAATATTTTGTTAGCATTACGTGTGTGACATTAGAGCGTTACGTGTGACTACGTGCAGAAGTTGAATGGGATTTCCCAATAAAAATCCAGTTTACGTCGGATCTTTGCCAAATTGCGCACAGAAGTTCTTTGGTGCTCAAGAACTCACATGGAGATTTTTGTTCGCCTGGGGATAGGCAGGTTGTGACTCCCCCAACGGGGGTTTTCCTAATTCAAATTTAGTTAACATCGGATCTTTACCTAATTTGGCACAGAGGTTCTTTGATGCTCAAGAATTCACATAGGAGTATTTTTGCCCCCCCCCCCCTATGGGAGGATTCGAACCCCCTTAGGGTTTTTTGCCTGAAAATCCGTGAAAAGGGATAGTTAAGCCTATTATTAACAATATCATTTTTTGAAAAAAAAAAAGCCTAAGATGTCTGAATTTAAATTTCGAGGCATAGAATTGCTCTTTTCTATACATTGAAAATGCGTCAATTGACACAACTCTTGTTTTCGAGGTGGACCGTGCAACGCCGGGCAACGACGCCAGTAAATACTTAAACTGAAAGGATATACTCACAAAACAAAGAATGAAATGAAATTAATTTTTATTTGTATACGAATTAAATGGTAATGTCAAGCTTATAACCTATCACGAACTTCTAACACTTACTTATGTGGTTTAAAACTATTTGGAATGTTTTAAATCATCTGTAGAATTTATTCACTTCTCTTCTCAAAAACCAAAAATTATCAAAACATATTAATACAATTTAAAGTAAATAGAACATTGTACTTTTGATTTTAACGTATGTAGATTGCGAATACTTAGTTTAAATTGCTCTTTGGGTATGAAATAAGCAATTCTTGCTTATTAATTTATTTTTATTAATATTATTATTATTAATTATTTTTTAAAACTCATTGAGTCTTTGTTTCAGTGCTAACACACAATATTTTTAGTTGAATTATGTAAAGTACTTTTTTCCGTAAAAATGGTACGAGAAAATGTTTTTATAATGAAAACCATTCAGGAGCTTTACGTTTGTGACATATTTCAAAAAGCCTCGTTAAAAATTTTCTATCGAATGTTTGAAGATGAAAGTCTGGCTACAGGTATTATGTATCAAGTTAATTTATGATACGAGATATTTTTCTTCTAGTCCCCCAATTTGACCTTGGAGGAAAACTTTTGTTCCTTTTGCGTTACGTGTGTGACCAATGAAAAGTGACCTGCATATTTTGGGGGGTTAAAAACTTATCAAAAATCTTTATTAATAAAAAATGAGACATAATTATAAAAAAAAAAGCATCTGTGTTCATGATATTTGATAATTTTTCACAAAAAAACGAATGATTAAATAAAAAAATGGCCCTTACATTTATTTCTCTAACAATGCGTTTTTTTACTTCGTATAAATGTTATCAAATAAGGCAAAGATCTGATATAAAAATATTTTAAACTCAAAATTGATGCTAGAATTGAGAAATGCAGATATGTTGTCAAAAAAAAAAAAAAAAAAGGTTTGTTTCTATATTAAATGAAAAAAAAAAATTTGGTGGGTCAGGACCACTTTTCGTGGAATTGCCCAGCAGCATAATGTAAGATTGGTAAAGTGCAAAACATTCCACAAAATATTGGTTAAGGCTGTACAAATTTTTTTATGCATAATAACGCCGGAAGGGGGAATGTTGTAAAATCAGTTTTCAGAGATGGTGTTGTAAAATCAATTTTTAAGAGGGGGGGGGGGTGATATGCTTTTCAAGGGAGTAGGAAGTATCATTTTCAAGTTTTAGGATATAAAAGCAAATTCAATTATGATTTGAACAAGGGAGCAACCAGAATTTTCCCCAGGGGGAGTTGTTTCCTGCACTTATAAGTTATTGTATACAGCGATATTACCATTTTAGAACTGTCACTACGGCTTAAAACGAGGTGAGGGTGCTTAATTCCCCTTTCCCCCCTGAGTCTCTGGCATAGCATCCTAAAAACTTAAAAATGGGGAAAATAGTTTTAAATGCAAAATCTTCACCCGTAAGTGAATTTATTTGGAAAAAAAAAAAAAAACACATAAAATCAAAATTACAAGGGAAAATTATTTCAAAGAGCTTCGCATCATATTTCGAAGTAGTTTTGTGCCAAATATCAAAGATATTTAGATGAATAGTCTTGCATGTACACTTTTTCTTCAGCAGTTTTGTTTGTAAGCTCCGTTTAGTTCCATAACAAAGTAAATTCCAAATTTTGTTGTTTTAAGAAATTCAATTCAGGGGGGAAGGGAGGGAGGAATCTTGTTGCAAATGTTATTATTTTTCCAAGACCGGAGTTTGAAAAGAACCAAAATTTTAGAAAATTAGTTGATAAAAACAATAGTCCTCGAAAAATTTGTTTGTGAAGGGTTCAAAATTTCTGTGCTAGTCCTCGAGTCATCGAACGAACAATAAGATAACGGGTGAACGAAAACATATTTTTAATGGAACAGATTCACCTAAAGTAAGGTTTGGTGTCGGAAGGAAAACTATTTGCTTTATATAACCTGAAAATAGTCTTTATTTCTGTCTCATATTGTAACGCAAGATACATGAAAAAGTCTTAATTTAGCTGCATAAAGCCGTATGAAGGTTGAATAATAATTATTCTTTAAAGTGGAAAAAAATCAAAGTTCAATCATTGACAGCAAAAGCTGAGGCAAAGACGCCAAGTCATTTGACTCAACAACGACGAATGGTTGACATGTTTCGCGTGAAACTAGCTAAAGAAACCTGATTTCTTCCAATGCGTTGTTTTAAAATCTATCACGTGACTAGGGATTTTTGCCTTACGAATGAAAGTCTTCACTCCCTCCATTTTATCTCTTCTCAATGCCATTGATCTGCCTAGGCCAGAACAGGGCATAGTAGTTTAACAAGTTTATTCATTGTTACCACTGTATACCACCGTTGTTACCACCGTTATTCCAAGTACACATGAGATTTTTTTCACGCTTGTGACTTCTATTGTAAGATTTGAGATAACGAAACCCGCACTGACATTCCACCGAATAACTAAATTATTTTTGCCATTTCTTCATTAACTAACTACATGACCGGTTTTGGGTTTATCTAATGAGTGGTGGTCTTATATCGCTTCAAAATCATAATTTAACTATAACTACCTCGTAGTACATAAAAGGGTAAAGTTTATTTTTAATACTAAAAATAGACCCGGCACATTAATCGAATCGCAACAGAAATTAATGTTTTTGAACTTCTTTAAATCTCGATGTATGTGACCATAAAAACAATCACATTCAAAGAAATCACGAAATTAAAGGACATTCAGTTCAGACTGGAATTAGTGTTTTCGGTCAACAATTTCACTACTCGCAATAATAACGTTGCGTGATAACGCATTGACAAAGAAATGATAGGGTGTTGAAAGAATGAAGAAATAATGGAGTAATTCAATTGAAATAGGAAATAATTACATGACAGTCGTCGTTTTTAAATGAATAAAACCTTTTCAAACGAGCACTAAAAGGAAAATACTTAAATATTTTTGAATGTCAATAGAAATAAATATAAACATTGTATAAAAGGACACACTTTGCAAAACATTTTGCAGACCCGTGTTTCGGTCTTATAAGCTCTTGTCAATGTATTTCAAAGACTTAATCGTATGTTTTTTTCATCCATCAATTCATTTCTGTGTACTGAAGAAAGGGATCTCTTGTAGCTCTCTCTCCTCTCCCTCGTCTGTTTCTTTTTTTATTTTTTGCAAAATTTTCTTGCTTTTTTACAACGTTGACGTTGTTTTTTTATAGTGTACTTTGTAGCACAAAGGTATTTATCTGTTATAATTTACACAAACATTTTGGTACTTCTTTTCATCGAATGAACAATGGAGCATTATGCAGTGCGCTCAAGTAATAATTTTGAGGAAAATTTTGTTGATTGTTCGTATTTCCACAAAAGTATAAGCTTTTAACTGTCATAACTTGGTGCATGCATGTTTTTATCAATGATAAATTTTAAATTTGATAAGTACATGTGAACTTCGGTATGCATATGAAACAATGGGCAAAAAACAACTACAGTAATTAAATATACATTACATTTGTTTTAAAGAAAAAAATGGAACTTTAAGTGACGATCTGTATTTTTGCAGAGCGTAGGAAGCAAATGTAGCTCTTACAAATTTCATTTTTACTAAGCTACCGAGGATTGTGTATTTTTTTTTTTTTTTTCAATCTACTGAGTCTGATATTTTTTTCCATTGATTTTTTATTCATTGCTTTAAAATTAGAAAAACTATTTTTTACGAATAAAAAAAAATATTTTTCACTAAAATTTTATTTTGTTTTTAAATCTATTTATATGTATGTGGATACATTTTCTAAGTTACAAGTACGCACTTCCATTTTTCTCCTTTTAAAATTTTTTTTTGTAAGGACATATACGTACTATATGGCTTTTTATAAGCTGTTTTCGATTTTGCGACATAGCTTAGCACAGAATTGACGAATCGGTTTCTTTTCCTGCACATTTTCAGTGCTTATAGGTTTCCCATCGTTTTCTTCCTTCTAAACTTTTTGCTAAAAATTTGACCCAATATGTGATTTCACTATTAGGTGCAAAATTCATATTTTTGAATTTGTATAAAGGGGGTAGTTATCTTCAGCTTTCATGTAGTCAGTGAAGGTCTTTTCTGCCACTTTCCTTCTTTTTTGTTTATTACAGTTTTATTATTGTGTTTATTATTATTTGAGAGCTTAAGCGATTGAAAATAATATTTCTTTTTATAACAATGAAGGTTTTACACTAATGTACTAAGTAAGAAAGGAAATATGAAAGTATTTTAAGCAACTGAAAGGTCATAGAATTTTCAGCATCATATTGTTAATAATTCTGTACCTCAGAGCTAGAGGAACGTAAGTCACATTATGATAATTTTACAGTAGAGAGGAAAAAACTTTCTTCTGTCCCATGCAAAGGATGGGACGCACGCTTTTAACCCTGGTAAAAAATTGAGAAAGATTTTTTTAAAAAGAAATCTGTTCGCATGGCTCGATGCGGAATAGGCTTCCACATACAATGCACTTATAAACAGAAAAGGGCAATTTTTGGACCTACGTCCTTCTGGCTCTGAGGTACAGAATTTACCATAGGGCAAATTGTTGACAAATTCTCTTTTTCCGAAAAACGCCCTGGAAATAACTTCTCTGTCGCAGTCCAGAGAAAACCCACAATTAAAACATTTTGCATCAAACAATATAACGATTAATGTATTTTGTATAGTTTGATTAAGATGAAAAACGGTGATAAGCAGCGCACCACGATATTTAAACAAAATGAGAAACTAATCATTTATTTTTTAAAACTAATAATCAAAATTTAAAAATTCATATTTTACCGGTATCGGAATATATTCGAAATATGTTATTCAATTTAATTAAAAATGAAATTTAAGTAATATTCTTAGAAAAAAATTAAAATCTTACTTGGAAAATAACAGCCTCTCTAGGTGGTTTAAATGCTATTCTCCATTTTGATAAGGTGAGCATAGTTTTCAATGTTTTCGCTTGATTCTAAGCCGAACTTTGCGCGCGTCTCGAGAGTTACACTGATAGTGACTCTGTGAGGCCTATTAAGAGTATTCAAACGAGTTCTATCGCCTGAAGAAATAAAATGATCGAACTCGACGAAGAGAGATACGATTTTAAGATATCGAACGAAAACAAAAAGAGCTGGAAATCTATTTTGGAGAAAACGAAAATTGAAATTTGTAAATTTTGAAGCGGCATTGAGCGGAAAAAAACTTTTGTCGTGAAGCATTGTGTTTTGTTTAAGCAGTCAACAGAACAAGGAAATGCAAGTTTCGTGATGCTTATTACAGGTGCTACTTGTTTGGTAACTTGCGGACTCTTCCTGCATAGCTAAAATTCACCGTTTTTTCCCTCTAAGCTACCGAGCAAGACAGACGACTGCGATTGAGTGAGCTACTTCTTCGTTGAAAGATAATTTTCTGCAACTGCAACACGTAAGTATATTAACGTAAGTATATTAATGTAAACCCTTTCCACACGAGAACCCAAATTAGGCATTGTTAGAAAAAAAAGTACTAAAATATTTATTTACAATTAAAATAAGTTTTAAACGCTCCTTTTACATAAAATTAATTTAGATCTGTGAACGGGAAAGGCATTTCAAAACAGTTAAGGCCTACGATTTTTTTAATAAACAGCTTTAACCAGTGGTTCTTAGACTTTTTTTTGACCCCAGGCGCCTTTTTGGGAATTTCAAGATTTTCACACGACATCCTTCCCTGTTTAAAAGTATGAATAATAAAAACAAACAGTGGGGGAAAAAATGAAATATATCTACATTGCATAACCCTAATTTTAAATGCAGGGGTGCCGCAAAATATTGCAAAACTTTGATGAGAAAAGTTTCTAATTCTTGGTGTATCGCAAAATTTCGCAGCGCATGAGTTGAATGAAGACTTCCCATACAGCAGCAGCGCACAGTTAGGCACCACAGGCTTTAAAATAAATATGTTGCTGTTTGATAATTGAAATTTATATGATTTATAATTTTTTTGCGAGAAATTTATTCCGGTATTTTGTGGTACATATTTTAATGAACATAAATGATAAAATCAAAAGCGTTCCTTTCGCCCCGAAATATCTGCATGCAATAATTTTTCAAATTCTCTACTTTAATTACATTGATTTTGTCATTCATTTTTTCCCTGCACATTGGTAATCATTTTAATATTTGTTATTGTTATACTTTGGCACATAAATGGTGAATTATAAGAGTTATCCAAAAAGGCGAAATAAGAGTCGAAGCTGTATTGACTTTTTTTACGAACTTCGCTTCTTCGTTTAAGAGATTGATTTAAATTATTTTTAAAGGGATCTTTTTTAGTTTATCATTATTATCTTTTTAAAAATCCCAGTGATTTTTATACTAGGCAAAAGGCGTAAAAATAGCATTGAAAACAACGAACAAAGCACGAAAAAAAAAATTCTATAAATTGTTGTTCTCGATAACTTCAATCCTAGTTAAACGTTTCATATGAAATGATTTTTTTAATATTTAACTAATTTAACTAAAACTTTAAATGTAATGCAAATAATTCACGTTAAAACACAAAAGAAAGAAAATATTTAAACGAATTATATATTTTATAATCTGTCGAAAGTAGGGGAACATGGGGCAAAGTGAAATAGCGGGGAAAAGTTGAAATGGTGAAATATTTACTGTGCTTTTAGCTCCATCTATCTAATATTATTTTAACTATGTAGTACCATATGTTGTCTATTCCTGTCAGGGAAAAAATAGCACCGACAATTAAAGCATTTGGTAATGTAGACCAATTTTAAAAAATGGTACTCATATTGTAATATTTAATTGTAAGTTGTGTGCATGATATAACAACGTTTTGTATTATGCACATGAATTCCTTAACTCTATTAACTCCTCAGCACTTCTCTTCATGCTATTAAAATTAAAGGCGATAGCCAAATACATTTTTTTTGCGTCTTTAATTTGCATAATCTACGTAATGGAATCGAACCCCAATTCAAATCACTACTGGAATAATATGATTGAGATTATTGTTCTTACAGCCCCTACAGCAGATGAGTTAGCTCATTTTCCTTACATTTCCATGGTCCCTGCATAATTAATTTCCCAATTTAAGTGAACACAATTTCCAATAAAAATTTCTTATGCCATCACCATCATCAAATCTGAAGTTCAAACGACAACTATACGATATATTGTATTGTTCACTGGGGATTCTATATTCATCTCTCTTGATCAGGAAATGAGGTAAATAAATTTGTTTCAAATATTGTGAAAACGCAATAAAAATAGTTGCTTATTATTAAATTTTAAACTAAAAAGTTCATGCATAATACTTATTTAAGTTTATTTAGTTTTTTTTTTTAACCAGAACAAGATTGGGACGGGCCATTAGTCATTTAATATAAATCACGTATTATTCATTTATTAATTCATTTACATTCCTTCATTTAGTAATTCACTTATTTATTCATTTATTCACTTATTTTCTTATTCATTCATTCTTTTACTCGCTCATTTTTTTTCTTCACATATTAATTGATTTATGCATTTAATTATTCGTTTATTGTTTCATTATCTTTTCATTTATTCATTCGACCTTTTATTAACTAATTTTTTTTATTCAAAAATAGGTTTTAAAATCGAATCGAAAATATTTCATTAGAAAAATATTTCATTTTTCACTTTGCCTCATGAAAAAATAAGTGAATATTTTCCATTTTTTTTCTTTTGAAGATTCAAATTAACTGCCAAAAATGAAATTGCTGTTTTAAAACAAGTTTTATTATAAAATACAATGTTCTTTCTTTGTGTACTCTAATTTTCAAAACAAATTTCCGATTTGTTCATTTTGAAAAAACTCAGTCATCCTAACCATTTCACTTTTCCCACATTCCCCTACATTATTCAAGATACATCTGAAATGAGTGTATTGAAAAAATAAATTTTTTTCGAAAAAAAAAAAATTGTGCATGAACCCTTCCCGTTTAGATTCTTGAAAGTATCAAAATGATTCATGCATCAACCATTTTTAACCACATACACAGCGTGTTAACTACAAGCAGTACGCTATTTCACATGCTTCATTTTATTAAGTTATCCTATTTTTTAAATTCTAGAATAACAGGTGGCTCCTTAGCGTTTATTGCTGTAAACTATGTGCATAAGAAGAAAATTGACTACATAATCTAAAGTTAAAAAATCTAATATGGTTCTCACAATTAATAAATGGGATTATTCAACAGTTACATTTTGGCTCTAATCTATTCGAAATACCTTAACTGGTGCTAATTTTACATTTTACTCTCATACAAAGTACATTTACAAAGTACATAAGGTAATGGTCTCACATGCTAAGCTATACTATTGTAACTTAATAGTTAAAATAATGGCAACAGGCCAAAGTTCATGGTGAGATATCAAATTTTTACTAATTTCAACGATTGATAACCCTCCAAATTACAAAATGAGATGTCAAAAAAAAAAAAAAAAAAAAAAAAACACCTAATAATAATCATTAGAATCACACAAAGGAGAAAATTTAACTAGTTGTGTGATTCTTAACCTTGATCTTTCAGAGTTATATAACTTCTCGAAAATCAGAAAAGTTACAAATTTGATATTTTTTATAGCCCTTTAAACGAACAGGGAATGGAATTTTTTAAAAAATGCCAATTTACTATGCTATTTAAGTATTATGTACATTGTTTGAATTATTTTGCACTACTCACCAGTAAAAAAATAGAGTTGCTTGAAATTTGCAATTTTGTTAGTTAGCTCACACATGCTGAAACAGAGAGAATAAGTATGAAAAAAATCCTTGCACATTCTTATATAGTAAAATGGTTCATGCACAGCTAGCTTGACATATTTTCGTAATTTATTACAAGGATAGAATATAAATTATGTAAAAAACAAAAATTATATTGATTATTATAAAAAATATGTTAGCATATTGTGTAAATTGTTATGTTCGGTACATGCTTTTAGTCTAGTCTTAACTACAAAATAATTATGAACTATTAATTATTTCAAGTCCAACTACATGTATTTCAATTCATATTACATGCATTCAAATTATAAATTTTATACTGAAATTAAAAAGATTTTTACAGTTAAATCATTAATTTTTATACAAACAACGTGGTGTTTATTAAGTCTTGAACAAATTCCATAAATAATAATAATAATAATAATAAACATAATTTATGATTTATCCCTTTTTAAAAAATAGTTTGCTCCTTACCTCATCAAGTACCCCCCCCCCCCCCACCATTGGAACAGCTTCAGCTAAAGGCAAGTAGGGGGGGGGGGCGAACATAGAAAACTGAAAATGGCGTCTAAGAAAGAAATACTTCCATGGCCTCTGTGAGGGGGAGGTGAGGTTCAACCACCCCAGAACCTTTGGTTTTCACACATATTGCCAATACCAATAGGATAGTTAATATCCACGTTTAGCTTGTTATGATCAAACCCTCAGAAAAAGGTAAACTCTGGATGATCTAGTGTCGGGTGCGGAAATTGAAAATCGTCTAAATCTTCAAAGAACTACGAAAAGTACACATGTAGAAGTGTATTAATTTTTGGTAAAGGATTTTTCGCGATAACGATCAAAATAAAAAATAATTATGCTTAACTCTGAAGTTGTTTGTTTTCATGAAGTTTCTTTATCAGTGCAAGACTTAATAGACACCTTTTTTTGAGATCAAAATGTCTTTTCAGTATATAAATCTCATCCCCTTTTATTTTAAAGGGGTCTAAAAATTTTATTTTTAACAACTTTTTTTTTCCTATTTCCAGAGGCTGAGAAATGTGAGGGATTAAAAATCACAATTTTACAGATTTTTTTTTTCTTATTGTGATTACAATGATTAACTTTTGTGAAATCTTATTTTATGCTTTCGTCCCCTAGGAGAGTTGTCAATTATTGTAATAAGTAAAAATTTGATTTTAACTTCGGAAGTTTGACCTGTTGCCCTTATTTTACTTATTTAGTTAAATTAATATAACTTAGCTTGTGAGACACATCATACTGCCGTGGGAAGGTAACGCGCAGTATCTGCAAAAATAAGGATTTGCAGAATTTGAAGAAACGTGTTTCGGATTCCACTTGAACAATAGGGAAACGCTGTAATTTAATTTTTTTCTCCCCCCCCCCGAGCTTTATTTTCAACGGGGAACAAATAAGCAAGCTTGTACAACACAGCTACAGTACAATAGGTGACACAAATGCAAAAAATGCAGAATGTGCAGATACTGCGCTTTACCTTCCCACGGCAGTACATGTGTTTTTACCAAAATGTAAAAGTCTAACAATCCCATTTTTGATAACAAGAACGAATTTGATGACATCTATAAAGGTCAATAGCAAAGAAAGAATAAAAGTTGTTTTGATCATTTTTCGTGCGTGGCTATAAAGGATTGGAGAATCAAAATAAATGAAAATGGTCGAGCACAGTCACCCTATGAATCTGGGTGGATTTACTTTGACTATTAACGTCTTTTAAAAGTACACTACAGTCATCCCTCGTTTATCGCGGTTAATTTGTTCCAGACTTTACCGTGATAGCTGAATTTCCGCGAAGTAGGCTTCTGTACATATTTTTCTAATTAGAGCCCATAAAACTTACTTACGGCAATTTAAAATAGGTTTTTATCATAGTTAGAGCCCCCTAGACATGAAACAGCACCCTTAGCCACCATTACATTTGTATTACTTAATGTATTGCACAAAATATGAGAAAATTAGATATGTTAGACGTAATCGATATCAAATTGTTAATTATTGAGGAATAAACTACACACACACGCAGTTCCTGCACACTACTACTAATCTATGAAAAACCCTCAACTTATTCGATGATGAATCAATTGCCCGTTAGTGACCGTAGGTACCCCCGTTCTTCCTCTACATTTTCGTATACAACTTAAAAAGCTAGTACATTGTTAAATACCATTTACAGATGTATTTATCCCCTAGTAATAATACAGTGATTTATACTTTCCAGTTAGTGCTTAACGGTTAAAATGAGATTGCGATTCCCTACTTTCTTCGACGATTTTATACCTCCACTCCCTCAACTAGTACAACTAGCCCCTCAGACCTTACTTAAAAGCTTACATTACTTAAAAGGCATATACTTTGTTATTCTTTTGTAGAAAAAAGCTAACACGAGCGCAGTAAAAAGGCCAATTACTATATTTGAAAAAAAAAAAAAAAAAACTTAGAAAAAACCGCGATGTAGTGAAGCCGCGAAAGTCGAAGCGCGAAGTAGCGAGGGACGACTGTATTGTCATTCAGTCACGTAAATTTCAGCCAGTGTTTAGTCCAGTCAATGAGTGCTCAAAACAGGGGTGTAGCGTGCATGGAATATGCGATAATTTTTGACTTCAGAATATTGTTAGGGATAGTTAGTAAGTAACATACTAAAAGTCCCCAACCCTGGGGGGTGAGCTAAAGGTGGGAGGGAGGGGGGAAGGAAATTTTGGGTTTTTCGAGAAATGTCGGAAACGGTGGAAAAAATGCGTTTAAAAAAAAAATTCAAGCTAAATAAACTTACTATAAAACTGTTTCTACACATATTTGTCAACTTTCCAATAATTTTCCCGGTATATGTTATGAAAAATCGATGATTTTCGGAAAAATTCTCTCTTTTTGTCAAACATTTGCTCCTAGTGCCTCCCAGGATCAGTATTCATGAAAATTGTCAATGACAAAGTTGTAGAGCTTTAAATTTCCTTCTGTTTGATATGCTACTTTGTTATATTTTATTCAACCAATCAAAAGTTACAGAATTTCAAACACGCACTTTCATGGCAA
Organism: Uloborus diversus; assembly: GCF_026930045.1. Lineage (NCBI taxonomy): Eukaryota > Metazoa > Arthropoda > Arachnida > Araneae > Uloboridae > Uloborus > Uloborus diversus. The sequence goes on from NC_072733.1 coordinate 76,442,748, forward strand.
AAAATAGAACACTTGCCATTCACAAATTTCAAATTGAGTCGAAAGGATCGCGCACTTCATCTTTCTTCAATGAATTCGACAATCCTGATGGAAAATAAAGAAGTATTTGTGGGTTACTACAACACAAAAGATCTTTAAGGTGTGTGTGTGGGGGGGGAGGGGATTCGTGAAATTGTGACTTTGTGACAAGGGGAGGGAAAGATTAAGAAGTGTGACATCAAGCATTTTTTAATAAGAATATGTTTATATAAGTTTATGAAAAGTACTTTGTGACAATTGGGGAGGGGGTCAAAAATGTTAAAAACATCATTTATGGACAGCCCCTTACCGAGATTTGCACAACTACGTATATGTAGTATGAATTAGCTCCATACCCATTGCATTATTTACCGAAAATGAATTGAGGAAGTGGAGAAAGCCAGCACTTCCTCATTAAGAAATTTGTTAAAAGTAATTAATTAGTAAATATACTGAAAGTCCCCGACCCTGGGGGGGGGGGTAGAGTTAAAGGTGGGAAGGGGAACCCAAATTTTGTGGTTTTCGATTATATCTCGGAAACGCCAGGAAAAAATGTGTTCCGAATAAAAGTAAAAGTTAGCTAAATTTATTGTGAAATTGTTTTCCTACATATATGTCACATTTCCAGTGTTATTTTAGGTACGCGTTCTTGAAAACCAATACTTTTCGGGAAAAAAAAAAATCTCCTTCTTTTTGTCGCAGAGCGTCTGTGCCAAGCAGGCGCTCAAGGGATTTTGTGCAACAATCATGTGACATTTACCCTGACAGTTTTATGTGTCTTGAAAATCCACCGGCTGAACACTTAAACTGCAGATTCAAACCTGATACCAAAGAAATACGAAGCCTATGAGCGACACCCAGCTGACAAGCAATCAAAAACTATGAAGTTCTAGCATGTAGTCAATTTCGTTACTCTTACTGAAATGAATACGTGACGCTATAGCAGGATAATGAAAATTTTAATAATAGAAATAAGGTAAATGTAGCTGACCGGCAGCACCTTTTTGTAATTATAGTTTTTATTACATTATTACTAATCATATTTTGAAAGTGTTTATATGGAATATGAACTGACAGTAATTAGAAAATGAAAATATCATCTTTAAGGTGACATCTTGGTTCTATTCGGAGGCGGAAGGCTCATATTACCATAAGTGGAAAAGGTGTTCTTAGAAATTGGTAATGTATTGATGTTATCGTCGTTTCCTTCGTCCTGGATAAATATATTGATTCCGTTGTTGCAACTGCCCTTGCAATCCAAGCTTGCGATAGGGTAGTCTAACAATGATTTTCTACAAGTGACCTCCTGCTCACTTGTAGAAAAGCAATCTGTCAAAATCATCTTCAAGATTCCGTCAGGAGCAACATCCGATTCCGAGAGTTTCAGCACGAGTTGGTCATTCCTCCTTTCCCAAACCCCCAATCCGGTATTTCACCATTATGTTCCTAGCTACAGGTTAACTTGGTGGTACGGCAGAGTTAGAGATCAGTCTTGATGTTAGCAGCTACTTTGATAAATGATCTGTAACGGAACTCATTGAGGGACTTTTCTGTCGCTGGAGCACCATACCATGAGATATACATATGACCCCAGCAGCCTCAATTGATTCAGGGGAAGAAGAACTGTTGATATGTACCTTAGATACATGATGTATGATTTTAGATTTCTGGCAGAATGTTGTGATCAGTTGGGGATTTGGCTGCCAAGAGGACAACCAGGAGGACTTCCTCTCAATTGATAGCTGCAGAAGAATTTTGCCATCTTATCCGTCTTCGTAATATCAACGTCAACATCACCTAAAGCTCGGAGCGTTATTTGTCTCATTTTTCAACAGCTTCATCATTTGCTAATTTGTCAGCTGACTGTAATTATGAAAGTTTGACAGAAACCTTCTTGTCTGACTGTCGCTTCAATTGACTAACTGACGTCGATGTCCATATGATTTATACAGTCATCTCTTTTTGCCTAACAGTTTTGTAGACTATAGGTATCCTCAGTAACAACAAATTCAAATTTATTTAAATCAATGTCGTCATCAATTTCCTTAAACAGTATGTATAGTGCTGACTTTCTGCACGTCTTCAGTCCACCAATTCATACTGCATATACGTAATTTTGCAAATCTTCGCCCGATTCCTTGGTAAAGGGCTGTCCATAAATAATGTCACACTTATTTTCAACATTTTAAACCCTCTACCTCCCCCCCCTCCCTTCCTTTTGTCACAAATTTCGTTTTACAAGCTACTTTTCATAAACATATTCGTATTAAAAAAAAACTTCATGTCACACTTCTTACTTTTTCCTTCCCCCTTGTCACAAAGTCGCAATTTCACGACCCCCCTCCCCCCACACATCTTTAACATCTTTTTTGTTGTAGTAACACACAAATACTTCTTTATTGTCCATCAGGATTGTCGAATACATTAAAGAAAGAGGAAGTGCGCGATCCTTTCGAGTCAGTTTGAAATTTGTAAATAGCAAATGTTCAATTTTTTGCCATGAAAATGCGTGTTTGAAATTCTGCAACTTTTGTTTGGTTGAATAAAATATAACAAAGTAGCATATCAAATTGAAGGTAATTTAAAGCTCTAAAACTGCGTAATTGACAATTTTCATGAATACTGATCCTGGGAGGCACTAGGAGCAAATGTTTGACAAAAAGAAAGGATTTTTCCGAAAATCATCCATTTTTCATAACATATATCCAGAAAATTATTGGAAATTTGACAAATATGTGTAGAAACAGTTTCATAGTAAGTTTATTTAGCTTGAATTTTTATTTTAAGCGCTTTCTTCTACCGTTTCCGATATTTTCTTGAAAAACCCAAAATTTTCTTCCCCCCTCCCTCCCACCTTTTAGTATATTTACTTACTAACTACCCCTAACAATATTCTAAAGTCAAAAATTATCGCATATTCTATGCACGCTACAATGTGTTCATTGACTGGACTAGTTTCCTCCCTTCAATCGAGTTATCATCAGAGGAATTCAGAAAGAAGAATAAGTAATTATAATATTGAAACAATTTCTAAGCTGTGTAATTTTATTAATTTGGGACTATTGTTATCGTTAAAAGGCTTCTTCATACTAGTTACGTAAACCAGCTTTGTGTCAGTATTGTGGCAAGAAAGAGCACTAAATAGATTTGAAACCAATAGCTATATAATGTTAATTCAATTTTTTTAGATGTGCCACTATTGTCACTTGTGAGCGATATGTGGCTTTTTACACTAAAAATGCATCTATTTGTTTAAAATTATATTTTTTCATTTCATAAATTGTTTTTATAAATACATTATTCACTGCATAACTTATATTTAATGAAATGAATTGAATTAAATGAAAGTAAATAATACAGAACTAATTCATTGTTGTTTTCATTCATGTACTTTTTTTTCAGTTTTATAAAGATTCTAAACAGGAAAATCATACGAAAATGCGATTATGAAAAAAACCTCAAATAAGTAGCAATCAAAAGAGTATAGTTAAACCATGTCTTTGGACGGATAAATAATTTTCCCCCGTGTCCCCGTTATCGAAATATGAGGTCCTAAAGTGTGTAGAAGTTTTAAGAAAAGTCACACAAATTCAGCGAGTTGCGGTGACAAAAGAAAAATATTTTTTCCACACGCTTTGCAGATAAATGGCCTGTCATATGTCACATGTAGAGCAGACGGTTAAATCACGTGGCACCTTTAACTTCTCGACAAGTCTTTAAATTCGGCAGAATTTTAGACCTTACATCTCGATAACGAGGGTACGAGGGCAATTTATTTCTGAGTCAAAAATGTCTCAATGTACTCTTACAATTGCTACCTATTAGAACTTTTTTCATTATTACTCTATTCATGTGGTTCCTTGGTAAGTATCAACTCTAATTGTAGTAAATAGTTGTTGTATTAAAAGTTGTACCAATAATATTAATATTAAAATTCACGTTTAAAAGAAATTACTGCATAGATGCGAAAGCTAAAAAAGCATTTCTATTGACATAAAACTAGCTCCTCAGATGTTATTATAAAAACTATACTGAATGCTCTTATCTTTTTAGTTTTATTAAATAAAATAAAAGTATAGGGTCTGGTGTCGGAAAGTGGTCAATGGGGTAAAGTGGTCATAATTCAAATAAATGACTATAGCTTGGAAATAAATGTTCGAATGAATGTGAAAATTTTATTTTAGGTTCGGGGAGTTAGAAACTACATTTTGAATACAAAATTTCAGAACTGGCAAAATTTTATTTAGCAAAAAAATAAATATTTTGTGTAAATATGAAAATTTTAAAAATCAAAACACCTCTTTTAACTTCTTTGGGAAATTTTGTTTGTTAGAATTATGAACAGATTGACTGCAAAGGAAGCTTCCTACATGTCTTAAGAACTCTTACTCATTAGCAGTTAGCTGAATCTATTTTGAATAATTTGTTAGAACACTTTAAGTAAGATGGGGTAAAGTGGTCATAATATTAGGCTTAAACGAATATTGTTCTTCTAAAGTCACTTAATCTTAAAGTATAAGGCAGATATAAATTAAATATTAATTTCACTTAATGTGTATTGTTTTTAGAATAAACAGGGTTAAATATACGAGTATATGCGTATGCATACCTATATATACGTATTCACATAAATGCACCAATAAACACATATTTGGGTATGTGTAAGTATTTTTTATCTATACAGATATGCATTCGACTATACACGAATATTCCCGCTTATGCTCTTATGCTCGTATATATACGAACAATTATATACTCAGGGAGACACGTATATACGCGTACGTACTCGAGTAGACACTTGCATACAAGCATATGATATACATGTATACAGGGTGAGTCTAAACTCTTGAGCAAATTGTTAAAAGGTGTTAGACGGGAGGATAAGAAGCAAGAATCATAAAAAACATATGGAATCAAACTCGAGGCTGACGCACTACATGCACGCAAAGCCAGAAACTAATGGATGCAAAACAGGTCACAAATTTACTACACAAAGACAATTTTACGCAACATTTTAAATTTTAAGAAAGTTTTAAAGTTATTGATGAAATTTGCGGCAGGCAGCTGTAAACATGCATTGCAATCACTGTGTTGAAATTACGAGACTTTTGAAAAACTTTCATCAGTCGCTGCGCCTTTGTTGCGATACTTGTATTAGAGCTACGACAGGCCGCAACTTTTAACAACTGCTCTAAATATTTCTTAAAAAATAAAATGTCAGGTAAAATCATCTTTGTGTAACAAATTTGTGATCTGTTTTCCTAACATCAGTTTCTGAACTTTTGTGCATGTAGCGCGTCAGCGACCATAAGTTCCTTATGATTCTTTGCTTCTTATCATCCCCTTTCACACCACTTAGATTTTGCAAAAGATCTTGGATTCATTCTGCAAGCATACATTTATATTAGCGGATATACTTGTGGAAACAGGTATATAATATACGTAAACATACGTATATACTCGTGCAGCAGACACGTACAAACACGCACGATATATCCACGAATTAACTCGTGTATACTAGTATAAGTATGTATGTACACGTATAATACGTCGACTGTACACGTATATACTCAGGTATGCACGCATATACTCGAGATACAAGTGCAAAACACGCATATGATGTTCGTTTATACGCATGTATGCACTCATATACTCGAGATTCATGTGCAAAACACGCATATGATGTTCGTCTATTCGCGTATATACTCGCATATACACGTATACACGCCTGTAGGTAATCACGTATACATGCTTATACACTCGTGTATACACGTATATACTTGAGTAGGCACGTGCATGCATGTATCTGATGTATACATGTATCTGTTCATAAATGAACATGTTTACTCATGTCTACACGACACGTATAGTATGCTCGTGTATACCCGTATATACTCGTACATATACTTGTAACTATAAAAATAACCGAAATATACAAAAATTAGGGTTATTTGAAAAGGTTTTGCAGTTTTTTTAAACTATGACCACTTTACCCCATGCTATGACCACTTTCCCCCATCCCATGGGGTAAAGTGGTCATAAATACAAAGGGAAATGAAAGTGTTATAAAACTACTTAAATTCAATATTTTTTTTCCTGAAATGCAATGTACCGGGTTCCTTAATAATGAAATGTAAAATAACAACAAAAAAAGTTGAAGTGTTTAAAGAATTTATTGTATTTATTATCCACCTAAGTTGAAAACCTACGATTTTATGACCACTTTACCCCACCAGACCCTACCGATACTTCAAACTTTTTTTGTGTTTCCAATGCAGCAAGCGATAGCGACACTACTCGAACGTACAAAGGTACATTTCAAACTTTAAAGTACGGTTTTTGGGGGGCAAAAATCCACGAAAGAAAAAATGGGTATTTGCATGATTAAATGACCACTTAATGTCTGAAATTCAGAAAAATAAGTTGAATGACGCAAGCATAATTTCAAACGAAGATTATATAGAGGCGAATACAGTTTGTAAAACAAACATTCAGTCAATCAACGATAATAATGCAGAGAATGAGTTGAGATTCAAGTTTAATTTCTTTTATACCTTTTTAAAATTTAAAGCAATAAAAAAGAAACATTAAAAAATAAAAAAGCTCTCTGGAGACAGGGTTCACACGCTTAATTCTGGATCTACTGCAGCTTCAATCCCCCCTCCCCCTTTAAATGTCAAATTTGATAATAGACATGATTCCCAAATGTATGCATTTTTAACTTCTTCCGAGAGATTGATGACAAAAATAGATTCATTAAAATGTGGAAATTTGTTTGAAGAGACTTTTGACGTAAGTATGTCTAACTATAGTTACAAAAATGTTTTTTAGTGAATAAAGTAAAGAACACTTAATAATAAATAAAACCAAAAATACTCGATATAAGAATTCTGGCAAATGTTTATTGGAGAAAATAAGAGACGTTTTATACATTTGGTTTCTCTAGAAATAACTAAGCAGTCAATCACATTTATAACAGCAGTAAAAGTAGTAGGATGCTGAAAATCCAAACAGCTTGGGATGAGAAGTTTTACGACTTTCATGACAGGATTTACTTTGACAAATAATGCTATGCTGAAGGATTAAATTCGTATAATGCATCTATTTGTATTTATATTTTTAAATTGCAAGTATTTTTGAAGCATGTAAACACGGGTTTCTGGAAGATTGCTATAAAAAATAAATAAATAAATAAATAAATGCAAATCATTAAAAAATAGGCTGTATCCCAGACCGTAACACCTTTTGGGGGAAATATATCGGTTAAAAAATATTTAAAATTATGTGTGCATAGAATGGTTTTCCAAATTGTTCGAGAATTTGCAGTGTGTTTTTGCATATCATGGCATAACATTTGCGTTTATTTTTGAATAGCAAAAGAAAATATAAATACTTTTTTTTTCTTACTTCGTAACTTACTACCTAACGTAACTGAGTAGGTTTAGTTTTAAAGACTAATTTCGTGTTCAGTTAAATTAATGTTTAATTCAGGATCAGTGGGTTGTCAGTTACGTTAGGTAGTAGTTTATAGGAGGCCCCGACTTCAAAAGATTATTAAAAATTAAGAGATCGTATATAATTAGCTAGGTATTTAAAATAATTCATCGTATAGTAATTAAAATCAGTATTTATTTTATAATTGGATGATTAGTTTAATTGATTTTTGTACTGGAATTGTAAAATAAATTTCATTTCTAGGTGTGGGTAGGAAATAGAATGTAAGTGTAATCGGTTATTTTTTGCTTTTTAGTTCCTTTGTGTTTTTTGAAGACGGTTTTTTTTTATTTATAAGTAATTTATGAACATTTTTGCAATCGGAAGTAGCATTAAGGACTAATGGTTGCGAAAATAAAGGTCTTGCAGGTTTAAAACGGAACACCCTGTATATTGCAATTAGTATTTCTCTCTTGTTTTCGGAAATTATAAAACAGTATATAAGGACTAAGTCAATCTATTTCATTAAAGAAAAAGTTTGTTTTATTTGCGGCAAGCTTCCTAGTTGCATTGTCATTGAGCTCGTTTAATTTTAAATAAACTAAATGTTTCGTGTTCCTACTTTTTTGAAATTTCGCTAGAAATAATAAACATCATACCACCGGAACAAGAAATTCGCATGGAACAGATTACAAATAAATAAATTAATAAAAGAAAAAGGAACTGCTGTTAACTCCTCTTCTACATTAGCTTTACACGCCAAAAGTGAAATAATAACAAACAAAAAATAGCAAAAATAAATGAAAAAAAAAAACGGAACTCGATTATCTGGAAATAAAATTCTCTATTCTTTAAGACCTAATGTAGAACTCAGACATATTCTGTCGCATCGTTTATCACAATGTCAATGGCCATTTAATTGCTTCGAAATCATAACTACTCTCGCATTATCTACCAGCTAAATTTGACAGTCTGATAAAGGATGAAAGGATGTCAATACATCAGAGCTTCTGCACTCGACGACCTGCTATTCTTAACTTAAATAAATATGTTTCGCAACAAAACGATGTTTACTAATCAGAAATGCTTCACAAGCAAAAGTTCAGATTTTGTTTCAAAGATTACATTAATAACAGCGATTCATCAAATATTTTGCTTAAATTGCTTTTTATATATGAATTTATTTATTTCTAGGCAAAAGTGTGAAGGGAAAGAAATACTTCGTGTGAGATATTCACCATTACTAATAAATAGAAAAAGGAGACAGAGAGTGAAAGAGAAAGAATTTACTGCAACAGAATCATTTCTTTCAGAAATCAGTTAAGTGCAAAAAATAAATATAAATTGCATACACGTGTTTTGGGGTAAGAAGGAGCCATCTTTTCAATTCAAATGATGTGAGCTCCAGGGGGACTTTCATCCAGAAGCTGAGATACTTTATTACTTGATGACCTGCAAGGCGCTGAGTGGGCAGCTTTGAATAGACAATAGTGTATGATTTCTTGGCAGGAAAAAATGTTAAGGAAAGTGAAGTATCCCCCATAGAATAAGACAGATAGTTCAACTGTATGAGAGCAGATTTTTTTATTTTTTTTTTAATAACACATCAAAATTGTCAAAACTATTGCATGAAATGATGCTACGTGACACATATCCAAAAATCTCTCCTAAATAAGTGGTAATTTAGTCAAAAATCCCCAAAAGAATAACAAGTCTTTAAAATCCCCAACCAAATTAAGGACAGTAGTCTCTTAACATCGTCACTAGAAAAAGATTAACAATTTCCTAATAATGTCAATAGTTCCTAAAAATCTCAACTAAAATCTGGTTTACATTCCCTCGAAAATGCCCTTCACAACCAAGACACTAGTACCTTAAAGTCGGCATTAGATTGAAGACATCAGTCCTTAAATAGTCCTCTCGGCCAGAGACAACAGTTCTTAAATATATTGTCATTAGTCTCTCTAGAAATCAAAGTAACATCAAGGACAAAAACCCTCATTACAACATGATTCTCCCAAAATCCTCATAACAATATGATCAACATCCTCTAAAAAAGTAAGATAAAGTATTACTTTTTTTCCCCAAGAAATAATTATGAATTTTCCTAAAAAATACAGAGTGAACAGTACGATAAAGTAATAGTTAATCATGTGTTGCTGTGGAAACCTCAATTTATAATGTTTGTAGGTAAAATGGCTTTGATTCAAATAACATAAAATAGCGCCTTACACAATCGAGAGCGTTAAGGAAATGGGGATATTACAGATGATAGCGTGAAAAACTTAGCTTGAGCTAGCGACGAAACCTCAAAATGTATGACAAAAGCAATAATAACTTCTGATTAACTTAAAAGCTTCAAACAAAATTCGTATTAAGTAGGAAAACCAACGTTTTCGAATAATATAAAATATTGAGCGTACAAGCATTTTTTTTTCTATCCAAATTATCGAATTTAACTGAAAAGTTTGCTTGATCACGAGTCAAATTTTGGTGGGTCACGAAACTCCGAAGCTCTGCTGATCTATTTAATTTGAGTTTCAGCGGTTGTTTAACAACGGACTTGATTTAAAAAAAAATCATGAAAAAAAAAAAATTCTTACATTTTTTATTGCAGAAAATTTTGGCTTGGTGTGGCAGAAATCGTACAAAATCAAGGGTTTTTACAGATGCCGTTCCAAAGTTGGGGGTAAAAAACTCTTCAAAATATTAAGAAGGGCAAGAAGCAAACAAAAAGGGAAATAAGATCTTTAGGTAATGAAACTGAAAGAGAAATCTTTCTCATTTCAAGTGACGAATATTATATGATTTTGACGACTTACGAACTGGAACTGAAAATGGACATTTTGTTTCAGTCAAATTTACAATCAAATCTAGTTTCTTGCACTACATTAATTGTTCATGAAAGTAAACGAATTTTTAAAAGGACTTTTCGCACATCTGATTCATGTCAGATTTGTTTACCCTGAAAAAGATGTTGCAAAACGTATCCAAAAGAAATGCCATTTTGTTCCTTAAGGGGAAGCACTGAAAAACTGATTTAAAAAACGAGACCTGAGTGACATTTTCGAAAAGTCAGAATGTTTACTGATGAAAGCAAAATTCATTTAACAGTTAGGTTACGATCGTTAACCATTTATAAATACTAAAAAAATATTTGGTAATCCTTCAAACCTTTGTTATTACACTCTTGTGCAAATTAATTGAAACGAACTTGAAAAATCGAGAAAACTAAGAAATGGTATTTTATTTAAATGTGTATAAAATCAGAAGTTTTTAGTGCATAATATGATGTCTAGGACTTTTTACTAACATTTGGACACGATTCGGCGTGGAATCCACCATATTTTTACAATCATTTTTAATGTCTTGGTCCTTGTCCCAAACATGAATTAGAGCAGTTTTTGGCTTCTCCATAGTTGAACAGTTCGTATGTAATAGACGATTCTTGCCTATATCCCAAAGATTTTCAACTGGCTTGATATTAGGAAAGTTCCCAGACCATTCCAATGTCTCAATTTGGTTCTCAGACATGAATTTCTTGACGATTTTGGAAGAATGGAAACGATCTAAATCCTACCGGAAAATCCCCGTTCCATTTAGGTACCGTTTTTTCAACTCTGGTAAAACCTTTTTTTTCTCCAGAATGGTAATATATTTCTCACAACGCATCACACCCTAAACAATCTGCAAAGAAATAACCCCATCGTAAACGAAACAACCCCAAAACATATTCTTTTGAGTGTGTTTCACAAATTGGTTCATGTTCTTTCGCCTGGAGATCTCTGCACTTGTTGAGTTCTTTGGCCTGACAGTGAAATTGCTTTCGTTGCTAAACAGTACTTCAACATTCAGCAGTTCCAATTCTTATATTTTAACTAGTACAAGTAGCGCTTTTTCTTCATTCGTTGGGTCAGAAGCTGTTTCTTCATCGGCCGATGGGCTGCAAAAAAAGCGCCTCCGAACTGTAGAAGGGCTAATATTTATTCCATTCCCTTTTGAATCTCTATTAAATGCTGCGCTAGAGTCTTTCGAGGTTATGAATAAGTAGAAAAGAGTTATTTCTTGGTGTTAATTTCGATTTTCGGCCTCATTTCCCTCTCCATTTTTTAAATATGGATCCTGTTTTTCTATTTTGTTTTATAATTCGGCTCACAGGTGCAATACTAACGCCAACTACCTTTGAAATCTCTCTATAGGCGTTCGAAAAGAGTAACAATCTTTGCATGCTCTTTCGGTGTCACATCCATCGCAGAAGATAGTGAAAACTCAACTGAAGTGATTATAGCTGCAGCTTTCTTCGTCAGAAATTCCTGCGCATGCGCTCTCAGAACTCCCATGATTGGGGTAAATTGATGCCAGGTAAAGGATTTATTCATCCTATAAATATTTTTATAAATTTTAGTTTGATTGGTGAATAATACCTGGAATGATTTTAAAATCAATGGAAAAAATATATCGTTCCAATTAATTTGCACAAGGGTGTATATGAAAAACGATCAACTACGTCGTTATTGCCTGGACTTCATTTTAGCTGTTTCAGTTTTACAACTTCAAATTTCTGTTGGATCACACCTCTCACAAAAATATACGTTTGACCCAGTTTATACTGATGAAACGAGCAGTTTATAAGTTTAAAAAAAAAGAAAAGAAAGTGTAAAATGATTCCCAACACATTGGCAAACAAATAGTACCCACATCGATATTTTATTAAGTTTAAAGGAAAATCTTTTTATAAAAGGTGGGTCAAATCTCCTATGTCACCCCTCATTTTTTCGAAGTCTCATCCGCGTTACCTTATGTTTTTACTTTTCATAGAAGAAGATGACCCACGTCGAGAGTGGTACGACACCCCAAGTTATTGATTGACACATTTTTTATTTTGCTAGGAGTTGGAATAGTTTTAAGGATTGTTATATGGCGAGTTCGGAGCAAGGGCGTGCACAGAAATTTTGGGGCCCGTCACAAATGACTTTTCCGATCCCCCCTCCATATTGTTTACCCCTATATTTCACGCCTAGTTTTAAAAGTATTGGGCCTCCTTCAGGCTCGGGCCCGGGCCAACAGGTGTCCCCCCCCCCGTACACGCCTTGGTTCGGAGCACGAAGTAAAAGAGAGGGAAAGATGAATTTCTTTCTCGAGCCGACTGGTGGCGTGATGGTTAGGCGCTGGTCTTCTACGCCTGGAACCCAGGTTCGGGCCTGGGTGGCCAGTCGGTGGATTTTCGAGAAGCAGAAAATCTTCGGCGCCCATGTCGTATGATTATGCGGCATGTAAAAGATCCCTTGGGTATTCGGTTGGCTTAGAATATCCCTCGGCTAAATTAAATTCCTAGTGCAATTTCGCATCAAATGACAGCTCAGGTGCCTCCATCTGGTGGAAATTGGGCGTCAAAAACACTGTGTCATGCATCAGCGCCTTATTGGTACACACGAAGGAACTGATGCGTTGTTGGGGAGCGCACTACGTCTGGTTATGGCCCAGACGCCTCTTGAGGTAGGTCTCTTATACAGCCCCATTGGAAAGAAAAAAAATCCCTTTCTCGAAGGTCATCATGATTACTTTGTGTGCATAGTTAAAAATGTTTTTAGCAAACATTTGAATGCATCATCTTCATGGATTAGGCTATCAGCCTGTTCCGGCTTCCTGAAGGCGTTTATTTTCCATTGACAACTGTCTACAGCCGAATCGACTACATTCAGTTTTAGGTTGCATTTGTGATTCAATTTTATATTATAAGCGTTAATTTAAACATGTGAAGGAACTCTTTTTTTGTTTTATGTGCTTTGGCATTAAGGTTGTTATTTAGGCGCAAAGTCAAATTTGAAATTACAATTGAGGCAGTGACAAGCAAAGGGATGTAAGTGCCAAAATTAAAAATTTTGAGAAAATCAGCACAAATGGTAGACGAACCTCTCCTCCGTTTCATGGAGATAGAGCGTACTAGTACTAGTTGTGGTGGGTGCTGCTGTATAGCATGATTTAGAAAAATAATTCAATGAAAGCCTACCTAAGGATCTGTACTTGACTTTTCACTTGAAACTTCTTACATCTCTTAGCTTCTCACTGCCTCAATTCTATTTGATCTTGCTACGTAAACAAAAGCATTCTTTTGACAAGATAATTTGTGTGTATGTGAGTGTGGAGGGGGGGGGGAGCAAAACAAGACAGCATCTCATTCAGTCTATTTTTCTGATTTTTATTAATTATTATTATTGCATAACTATACCAGCTCTATTTTTTTACTATTTCTCAAGCGATGCAACCGGCATCTTTTGTGATAGAAAGTTTTCTGAAGACACTCTGGGAGAGGTGTGTTTGAAATGTGTTTGGGTCCACACGAGGCTGAAAGAGCTAGTTATGTGAGCGATTTCTGTAAATATATATTCTTCCTGTTATACATAAATACTCTACTATTTTGTATAGTATTTTTTCCTGTTTTTTCGGTGACTTTTTTGAAGAGGGCGCATACTTACACCCCATTTTTCTCTGCTGCTTTTTAAAAAGCCTTTTGTAAATCGTAGTTTTTGAAATGAAATAACTGATATTAATCATTGCTTTGCCTTCCCACATTTAGAATACTTCTTCTAATTGTTAATAAAAGACAAAAAATCAAGAATTTTTTGAATTGAAAGTACCTCTAAATTCAAAACAAAAGATGACGCCCATATTTACACCTTTTCCTCTATTAATACATTTCAGTGTACAGGTTATTTGTAAAAATTAAAATCTTATTAATAAAAAATATTCCGAGAGTAACATGAAGAAATTAAAACACTTTGAACATTCAGCTATATATATATATATATATATATATATATATATATATATATATACTATTAAAACCTGTGGTGTGTGACTGTAACCTTATCTCCTCCGAACTGGCAATGTCTACCAGGTCAATATTAATACTGTTGGATGCAGGATATCCAGGGAAAACTACTCGGTTTCCTCCTCTAAACCTTAATGAGCCGGAGATAAAGGGCCAGACATCCAGGGGTTAAAGAAATAAACTCATAAATTATCACCTGCCACAAACGAAATTGAGCCATTACATGGCAAGCGAATCGAGCAGGGGGCGGATCCCCTTAGCATATGTAATGGTCAATGTTACCAGGATTTCTATAGCTAAAATAAAAAAAAAACAGCCTGATATGTATCTACATGTGTGCATGTATCTCTATAATGGAAAGGACCAACATTTTCTGAGGGCAACAAGATTTATCCCCAGCAACACCTGGCATCGCTTGGTCATATCTTGTCTTCTTTCTCTGTCCTGTACCATCTCATTCTTCAAAAATCTCGAATGAAATTAATAACTATTGTCTTCAATGATTTCGAACAATTCATTCTTCCAAAATGAATGTTCCTTTCAATCTCGAGTACTTTTAACGTATAGAAAAAAAAAACCCTACCTACACCTCTGTGCATAAATTTATATATTATTATTATTTTTTTTTTGATAAATACACATTAAAATTTTCTCAACTTAAGGGACCTTACGACAGCTCAAGGACCATGTAAAAAGTATCTCTGAAAAACTGGGTTTATGCCAATTTGTAAGACAGATCGAGATTTCCGTTTCAAACATTTCTTTATAGAAAAAAAAAATTACTTTTTCCTCTACTTGGTCTCAGATTAATCTCAAGGACAATTTTTCCTAAAAGTACGTCGTTCTTTATTTTCGTCAAGGTTCTTTATTTCCGCCATGGCTTAAATCTATTGTCCGTTTTTCACTAGTTGAGACTTGGCCACGCCCCCAACACGTGGTATCGGAAGATTCTATATGCGTCTTTTGGGGATGAGGCTTCAGACCAACACTGAGAAAGGTTGCAATTGGCCATTGTTATCGCGCTGTAAGAAGACAAGTGTTCTATAATTTTCTAAGAAATTACCTCCCACCTTCTTTCCCGAAAAAAAGGTGTGCTACTAAGACATTTGTTCGACTAAAAGTATTTTAAGATTTGCAGTGTATTTCTATACGTTTTGGGTTAATTTATCATTGATTTTGCGAAGGAAATCCTAAACTTTCTGTCTTTCACGCTAAGTAAACATTTTCTGAAAACACGGTGAACAGTTGCAGGTGAAATTGGAAGGAAATTTTTTCCTTCTATTCTGCTGAAACTTTCACAGCTCTCAAACGTGGGTTTTTCATAGGTATTCTAATTATAAATCTCTAATCGCATATTGTCAACTTTGCTGGTCAACCATTTCTCACCTTATTTTCGATCCGATTTTCTTTTTTAAAGCGTTTATTAAATATTACACAGTGCTTAGGGATAAATGAACTATTTTTGCAATATTTCGAACTGTTTTACTTCGAATATAATGAAGAAATAATGCGTTTTCGAATTTTGTTTGTTGTTACTTTGCGAATACGAGTCATTTTTAAAATAATACGTAGATTTGTAAAGTGAACAAGCAAAAATTAATGCCAAAAGAGTTTTTAACTATCACCGCATTGAAAAATTAACAAAAAAAAAAAAAAAAAAAAAAACGACAGACGATAACTTTAATTTCGAATTTTTCTGAAAATATTTCTCTGTCACCTCATTTTTGGCCCATTTCAAACAATCAATATTTTGTTAAAAAAAATGTTGAATTGATGTAATCATGTAGAGACAGTATGAAAAAGTATTGAACTACTAGTTCGATTCCTAGGCACTTCATTTTTAACCATACACATTTAAAGCCAACGAACAATTTTGGAAGCCTCAGTAGGTAAGTTGCACTCTGTGTGACACATTTCAATACTTTAGTACTATTTTTTTTTCCAACATGGCTTTTATTCTTCAGAAATGAAAAAAGGAACAAAACAAAAATTAAAGCTTTTCCCATGCCAATATGATTATCTACAGAATAATTGAATAAGTGCCTGAAACAACGTTTTATGTTATTGTTTTAACCTATTTTTTTTTGTAAATACGAAAAAATATACATGCTTTTTTTATTCAAGTTTTTTCGATTACTCTAAAAGTAATTCAGTTCTTCCAGTACTTTTACAGAACAGCGTTACGTGTGGGGATCATAAAATAGGCAAAAGTTTGTTGCCCGTATTCTAATACAGATCCGAACAAGGGATCTGGGGGGAAGGGAGGGGGGAGGAAGGGGCGACCGCCCCTTCCTTGAATCGAGATGCAGAACTCTTCCACGGCATGTCTTTGATACTGAAGTTGGAAATTGTTTTAGCCTATCTTCAATAGTTTGACGAAGCTCTTGCTGTCTGGAAAATGAATGTGTAGCACATATCTTATTCTTAACACATTACTGATAGAGATCTGAACTTTGTATAGGAAGTATTTCAAAGTTCCAAAAACTCAATTTTAGAAGATTTTAGATGATATTAAATAGGGTTATAGGGCTCAAGGGCTCTTCTCAGGAAAGTTTGGAAAATTGAAGTCCCCCCCCCCCAAAAAAAAAGAGAAACTTTAATGGGACACCTTTGATGGCGTTAAGGTAAGGGATGGGGTTTGGTACACTCCTCCGCAATTTTGTAGAAAAGGAAGTCCCTCCCCTTCCCAAAATAACTGAAATGAGACGATCTTTCATGGTGTTTGGAAAGGGGGGGGGGGGCGGAGGTTTGCGAATTTATAAAAGGGTAAGGGTGTGAAATCAATCGCCCCCTCCTTGAATAGTTTCTGGATCCGTCCTTGGCTCTGAATGTAAAGTGCGTTATTTTTATCAAGAAACGTTGCTATAGTCAACCTATTCAGTTGTTCAACATATCCCACACTGGCAAGGAAACTGACTCAACCACAAGAAAAAAAACAGCAATGGAGAAAATTAAGGTTTGACGCAATAGTAATTTTAAGTGATTTAGTCTCAAACATTACAATATGCGCAGTCAACTTATTATGAGATGTTTATTAATTAGTTTTTGAAGTATAGATACATATAATGCATACTTTAAGCTCGAAAAATATTCTTCCAAATTATGAAATTTTAATGATGTGTCATTATTGATGAAATCGTTTCTACGCCCCCCCCCCCCTCCGCACCATTTAGGTGAGCTAACTTTGCGGTTTTTGTGTCGAGAAAAAGCACTAAATTTAGATTTTAAATCAATAGCCGGTACGGTTTTCTCAGATTTTGAATTGTGTCACTTTTCTTGCCGGAGTGCGATATGATTCTTTATTAAAAACATACATGATCATAAACAAATTGTGACTAGAGCTATCCAGGAAGGAGGGGGGGGGGGGAGCCGATCTTTTCCCTTAAAACAATTGTTACTGCGATTTTGGCGACTTAGAGCAAACCTAAGGCGTCGTTCACAAATGATGTCACGCTTGAAAGGGGTAGGGAGAGAGGGTTCGGGGTTCATGAACTTCGGACAGTTAGTCTCAAGGGGGAAGGAGGGGATTATAAGAAATATGACTTCACATATTTTGGTCCAAATAAAAGAGGTTCGTTATAGCAATATGTTCATCGAACATTGCGTGAGATGTGACGAGGGGAGAGGCTAAGGTGAAGTGTAACGTCCTTTATGGACAATCCGTGTTTACATTAGGCTACTGTGTACTGAAGTGTTATAACTAAATTCGTTTCTGCCCCCCCCCCAGAAACGAAGTTGGTTATCTCCCCCCCCCCCCCCCCCCGCCTTGAAAATACTCGCCCTGGGGGTAGTCGTCATCTCTTAAGCCGGCCCAACCGATGAACCTATAATTTTAAAACAGTATTCAAACGAAAGACACTTTTTATAACGCATCGCAAAATATTACATATTTCTAAACATTAATATTCATGCAATACTTAGAGAAATAGCCTTGATTTTAATAGTCAATTGAGTTAAATATTTCAGATTGATTTTTTATTGTTTTCGCATTTACCTTTATTTCTCACATGTAAATCCTTTCTGGAACAATTGCCCAGTCCCCGCCTTTGGTTCAACCAAGTTTTTTTTTTGGGGGGGGAGGGGGGGCAACTTTTGTTCGAATAATGTTTTCATCATTTTTCAAAAATAACTGCTACTGTAGATCTACTGACTGTATATCCGCTCTATATGATCTGAAATTTTGTACAATCCATACAGATGCATCAAAAAGACCCAACCCGTAAGAGCTACTGAGTCACCCCCCCCCCCCCTCAAGAAAAGGGAGAGGGAAATGGAGAGAGATATTCAGTCTTCAAAACGAACGCAACCCTTAAGCATTTCAATGCCACAGTCTGTGTGGCAATGAAGTTTTCCTGTCCCCCCCCCTTTTTTTTTTTCATCAGCGCACTTGCAATTTCGAATATAGGACGTTAGTGTTTAAAAGGATATCGTTCAAAATTCAGAAAGCCTATCCTTAATAGAAATGTTTCATTCGGAAAACAAAATGATTTACTTTTTTTTGTAAATACAATATTTTTGTTCTGAAATTTTCAGTTTAAAAAGTATAGATTCCCCGTAGACGATAATTACGCGAAGCTAGAAACGAAAGGAAAGAACACAAAGACATTTTTACAGATTTAAATGCCCGCCAAATTTAGGGTTGTCTCAATTGAAAGCGGTAGCGATCACCCCCGCGCTAAACTTAGCTTTGCTTTCGGGAAGGCGTTCCGAAGTCTCTTCTCCTCATGAACGCACAATATAAGCATTCACTCAATTTACATTCATCACTGAGAAAAATATAAGTGGTCATCTACGACTTTTCTGATTCATATCATAACAGGGAAATTTCAGATGAACTATGAACAATATCAACACTAAGGTGATTCGAAAAAACTTTCAGCTAGAGCTAGGGCACTTCCTATTTGTTTTTTTTTTTGCTTTTTTTTAAATTTTTTTTTTATTTTTTAGACTTACTAATAGTATTATGCTGTAAAAGTTTTAGCTTTTTACTCAAATTTTAAGAGGGTGCTCAATGACCCCTTAATTTAACATTAGCCGTAGCGTAGAAAATGTCATAAATTTAGAAACATTTAATTTCTCCAGTCGTTTTTTTGATAAATAATTATTTTATTGCAATGTTAATGGATATTATTAGTGTATATTATAATATGTAGCATTGTTTTCACAGTTCAATGAATTTTTTTAACCTCCTCTCCCCATACTTATGAAGTTTGGGGGCGGGGGCTGAGTTTTTGAGATATTTGAAGAAACACGTTTTGGATTCATACTATCAATATAGAAATGCTCGAATTCGACATTTTTTCCGAGCTTTATTTTTAGCGGAAACCAAATGAGCAAAGCTTATAGAATAAGGATTAAGTACAATAGATGACAAAAATGCAAGGAAAATGAAAAATTTGGAAATAAATTTCCACGGTATTACAAAAATTTAAGTTCTATCTTATGAGTTGGAGAAAAAATATTAGAGTGTTAAATAATGATGCACTTTTTTTTCCTTCAGCGAACAGTTATTCCAGTTTTTCAAAATTCAAGCCAGACTTTTTTTTCCAACTAACGAATTCGAAGGGGGGAAAAAGGCAAAATTATTTCACCTATTATAAACTTCGTAAATATTGATGTTCTTTTGTGAATTTCGTACAAGTTAACAAATTCCAATTTAAATCAAATATATCTGTACTTGAGATGTAAATAACACTATGTCACAAAAACAGGTTTCTAACAGGTGTGTTTAGCGTCCTTTTACCTCAAAACCAGCATACGAGAAATATAGCTTGACCACGGAGAAATGGCGGATGACCTTGAAGCGGTAACATCATTTGTATGATTTATAATAGGTTGTTTGTAATTATTTTGTAAGATAGGATCAGCGAGAACGCCCCTCTTACTTCTCGGCGCTTTCTGGCTGATTCTACTCATTACAAGTGATGCAGATGATTTTTCTGCTTCAAGGTCAGTCGCCATCTCTTCGTGGTCAAGCTTTACCAGCGAGTACTGTTTTCCATTGTCTATTATGTTTATTATTAGGAATGGGACTAAATATGATAACTGTGAACAGTGTATAAAAAGTTGAGTAACTTAGTACTTACATCCTAACTGAGAAGAAAAAAAAGGACATAGTGTCCTTTAACTTACAGCTACACAGATACAAAGAATCGAATTAAAAAAAAAACATATTCATTTCCTATTGCACCCCGGCAAGAAAAGTGACAAAACTCAAAAACATAGCATTGGAGTAAATGAAGGTTTTTTGCAATTGTTTTAAGCGATTTAGTCTCAAGTATTACAATACGCTCAAAAAGAATATATAGTGATGTTTGCTCGTTAGTTTTTGTTGTCTAAATTAATGATGCGTACTTAGTTCAAAAATTTTTCTTCTAAATTATAAAATTTTAATGATGTTTCACTATTGATGTTTTATCGTTTTTTTGCCACCATGCATAAGTTATGTAAGCTGACTTTGTGAGAGTTTTATGGCAAAAAAGAACATTAAATTTTGTACGTTTTCCCCAAAACTTTGAGTTGTTACTTTCCTAGCCGGGGTGCGATATGTACTTACTTCTCGCTTACTACGGCAAGGTAATATAGAATCCTAAAACTATTAACTCCCTTTTATGAACTTAGGAACTCTACAATAACGAGTTAAGATAGAAATTTCTAAAAATGGCCTATGAATTTCATAAAAAATACGAAATCGTCTAGTAAATACGAAAGTAAGTATGAATGTAGGAGTGCTGAGATGTCTCGTCGTAGCAATATACACTCCTATATTCAGTAAGTTACCGCCCTATAGCCAGGGTTAAGGCAGAAATGCATGAAATACACCGCCAGCTCAGTCAATTCCAGCCGAGGACATCAGTTTCACGGCATAGGAGTGACTGAACTGGAGGTGGAAAACCACTTAAGGAAGCCTAGAGTGCCAAACAAACTGGTAGCTAGTGTAGAATTAGCACTGAACAGACGAGTGCCCGAAACAATGGTTCGGTTTATGAACCGAACCATTGTTTCGGTGTTCGGGTGTTCGTCCACTGTGACGTTCGATAATTCACTCCGGAACGTGCCGTTCACCAGCATAGCGCCTGACACGAATTCGGCCATCATGGTGCCACAAATTGAAGCGGGATTATTCGTCAGAAAAGACGACTTGCTGCCAATCAGCACGCCAGCTCCTATGCACATTGGCCCATTGTAGCCGCAGTCGGCGATGGTTTTGCGTGCCAGGAATCCTGTATAAAGGAATCCTTGCGCGCAGCCCACGCTGCAGCAGACGTCTCCGAATTGATGAAGCACACAATGGAACACCTGTAGCTGTTGATCACTGTGCTGACAATTGTTTAGAAGAACCTGTGCGGTCCGTCAGCGCCATACGCACCAGGTGTCTGTAATCACGAGCTGACGTCACATTTCAGGGTCAACTCTCTGATTTCCGAGTTGTGTCCGACCCTCGTCCGTCCCCTGCTTCCAAACACGCATGATTGTGCTGCTGTTACGCTGCACACGAGCGGCTACTGCACGATAAGACAATCCAGCTTCACGAAGGTCGACGATTTTGCCCCTTTCAAACTCCGAAATTTGTTCAAATTTCGCTTTCTTTCGTGGAAGAGGCATGTTAAAGATTCAGTTAACGTTTACTCTAGCATATAGCCACATATAATCATACACGCCTCGCTACAGCCGTCTATTTATATTCGATTCGATCCGCCGTCCAGAGGGCGCTGCTCAGCATATGCATGCGCTACCGGTCTGCAATGCTAATCATTTGCATATCATGCCCTACTTTACATTCCCTGCAATTTTCAGCTCACTCGCGTAAGTCCTTCGTGGAGTGGCAATTTTCACAAACAGGAGTGTATTCAAACATTAAACAAAGCAAATATGCTCAAGACGTTAGCATGGAAAAAAACATTAAAGGTAAGTGGAACTTTCTCATTCTTTTCTCTTTATAAAGCTTCACTTAAAGGTTTTATTTAACTTAAAAACTTTATGTTTCTCAACAAACACTGGGATTATAGAACACATTAGTTTTAAGTTTAAAATGGAGAAAGAGGGGAGAGAACCTTTTTTTTTAAAAATCAAAAAAAATTTTTATTTCCCGCAATTTTTTCTCCGCCGATAGTGGTACACATGAAAGAATGGAGGTTAGTCCCTGGGAAATACACTAAGAAGAAATTAACTAGGTTTGTAAAATATTCAGCAGTCCTATTCGACCGTGGGAAGGTAAAGCGCAGTATCTGCAGAAGGTTTCAGCATTCCGCGATCTTGACACATTTGAAGAAACGTGTTCGGATTACATACTAATAGTCCGGGAGCCATGTACAAATTTAGTCAATCATTTCCTCTCGAACGATAATTGGTGAGAGGCATCAGGGAGTGGTATCAAAGCGCCCCGTGAAAGCCAGCTGCGTGTCCGTGGGTGGGATGGGCAGCGGTAACCTTCCAATCATGTAAAAAAATTAAAAAGTCAGTCATTTCCTCCCGGCTGAAATTTTGTCAAATTATAGTTAAGACAATATTTCAAAGGAAAATAAAAAGTCAGCTGGCGTAACGCGGTGGGTTATGACTCAGCTGGTAGGTCGAACATGTAAAAAAAAAAATATCAATGATTTCCTCTCAGCTAAGCATTTGCCTGATGACAGCTTATATACAACTATGAATAAATACACAAGTCAGCTGGCTGTACCCCAGTGGAAAAATGGTCAGCTGGTACATTGAAAGTTGAATCGATTACTTCAGAAAGGGCGTAAGTCCAATGGATTCCAGTATAACTCACGCCCTTTCGGAAATAATCGATTCAGTTATAGCGTAAGAGTTAAGCGGGAGCATTTAACCCCTTACTAGAATGCACCAGCTGACGAGTTTTCCCTCGACTTACTGCCAGCTGACTTTATTTATTATTTAGAGAAGTATATTAACAATTAGCTTACAAATTTTCATCTGAGAGGAAGTGACAGATGTTAAATTATTTTCGTTATTTATATAGAATGAAGCAACACACGCTAGCATAGCATGCAATAGTCTTAAACAACCTACTGTCTGAGCGTCACACTCGTCCCGTGAATGGATTAGATCTGGCCAGCAGCAAGCTTACAAACCAAATGATCGGTCTTTAGTTGATAATATATTTTCTTTTTGCATTCTTTAGAGAAAACTAAGTCTAAAAAATCTCAAAAATAGTACTATTGATCGCTTAAATAAGAAAATTTCGTGGGCGTGCGGCGAGGACCACGGGTACCACTGACTAGACCAGAGGGTCACAACCTTTCAGCGCCCTCTGAACACTGATGTGAATTCATGAATCCCCCCTCCCATTAAATATTATGAAAGTAACCTTAAATGCCAACCACACCGAACCCTAGATTACCTCAAATTAATTTGTTTAGTTTTTTGAATTGCTGTTATAGTCATATGCACAAAATTAAATTGTGTGCTGTAATATTAAATTGTGTGCACAAACTTATCCGCATGTTCGTTTAATAATCAGCGTTAGTTTCTAATTCCGATTATGGTAATGTACGTAGGGGGAGAGGTGCGTGAATTCACATCAGTGTTCAAAGGGGGGCCCGTAGCCTGAAAGGTTGGGACCCCTTGGTCTAATCAGTGATACCCCTGGTCCTCGCCGTATGCCCTCGAAAGTTTCTTATTTAGCGATCAATAGTGCGGTTTTTGAGATTTTTTGGGCTTAGTTTTCTCTAAAGAAAGCAACAAGAAAATATATTATCAACTAAAGGACGGTCATTTGGTTTGTAAGCTTCACGCTGGCCGGACCAAATCCATTCACGGGACGGATGTGGCCTACAGGCAGTAGGTTGTATAACACTATTGCATGCTATGCTAACATGTGTTACTTTCAATCTATAGAAATAACGAAAATAATTTAACATGTCCCTTCCTCCCAGATGAAAATTTGTAAGCTAATTATTAATATACTTCTCTAAATAATAAATAAAGTCAGCTGGCAGTAAGTCGAGGGAAAACTCGTCAGCTGATGCATTCTAGTAGGCGATAGATGCTCCCGCTTTAACTCCTGCGTCATAACTGAATCGATTATTTCAGAAAGGGCGTAAGGTCTACGGGAATCCATTGGACTTACGCCCTTTCTGAAGTAATTGATTCAACTTTCTATGTGCCAGCTGACCATTTTTCCACCGGGGTACAGCCAGCTGACTTGTGTATTTATTTATAGTTGCATATAAGCTTTTTTTTTACATGTTCGACCTACCAGCTGACTCATAACTCACCGCGTTACGCCAGCTGACTTTTTATTTTCCTTCGAGATATTGTCTTAACTATAATTTGACGAAGTTTCAGCCGGGAGGAAATGATTGACTTTTTAATCTTTTTTTTTTTTTTTTTTTTTTTTTTTTTTTTTTTTTTTTTTACGTGATTGGGATTCTACCGCTACCCATCCCACCCACGGACAAGTAGCTGGCTTTCACGGGGCGTTTTGATACCACTCCCTGATGCCTCTCACCAATTATCGTTCGAGAGGAAATGATTGACAAATTTGTACCTTGCTCCCGGACTATAAAGGTCATTTTGAAGTTATCACTAAAATACTAGTAGACTATAGTAATCATTCTTAACTTCAAGAAGATAAGCTGAAGTGAAAATGAAAGAAAACTTTCAAATACATTCATTTAGGGTAACTTTGCCCCTCATTTTATCGACTTTCAACTGTACCACGATGATTCTAACAGTATTGTTGCATCTATTGCCATAAAACAAAAGAAAAACTCCTTTGAAGTAATGTGCAATTATCCCTAATTAAGAAATAATTGTTACTAAAACCATTTAAAAAGAATTATTAACCTTGCTAATATGGGAGGTGAAAAAAACAAATTAGTTTAACAGGAATATATAGTTTTATCACATTTTCTGAGTACATTATTAAGCACAAAAGCATTACATTACATTACATTACACCCTAGGGTCCCACGTACTTACTACAGATGTGGTTTACCAGTTGGGTAGGGCCCAGGAGAAAGTTCAGCCTCAGTTCAAGTTACAGGATTTGTTACAGGGAAAAAAAAATTACAGTAAAATATTCTTTTGTTTACAATACCTTTATGTCTCAGAGTAAGAAATTTTCGTATAAAAATCAAGGATATATAGCCACTTTAATTTTGGATACGCGCCTTTTTGAACGAAAACCTGAATGTCGATAGTTCTAATTCACCCCAAAACCCTAATAATATCATCACCTCATATTATGGAGAATAAAAAATAAATAAAAAAAATGTGGGGGCAAAGGAGAGGTGGGGAGGGAGGAGGGGTAGGTTGGGTGAGCGGCACCCCCAAAGTTTTTTTTTTTTTTTTTTGTGAAATTGAGCTATATATATTATTGGATGTTAACGTTATTATTGGATAAATGACATTCTCTAAAACTTGGGACGAATGACCACAGATTCAAAGTTAAATCATAATTTTTATGAAATAAACGTGAAAAAAACCTTAAAACATACACTCATTAAGCCAATTCTCCTTTCGTTAAATAAGTGAATCGATCAACACTATCACTTTTTGAACGATTGTTAATAATGAACTTTGAAAAGTGGAGGGGCAAGGTCGATTCAATCTTAAAAGTGAGGGGGAAGTTGCCCCACTCCACTTGCCATCAATTGGGGCTAGTGCAATATAAATTATTTATTATAATATAAAGCAATTTTATTCAATCACTCTTCTTAAACTAAAAAAAATGAATACCACTGCGTGGCAAAAAAGTACCTTCAAAAGCTTCTGACATAATTCTCGCCGATTCTTATGCAAAATGACATCAAGAATCCAAATATGATCACCGTTTTCCCCACCACGTTCAACCTTTTGGAAATGAAGCCCCCCCCCCCGTCCATTTTTTTTTCAATTTCATAGTCATCAGTTTTATTTGAAGGGGAAGAGAGCAATGTATTAGCAATTAACACCCTTCTGAGGAGTTAGAGCGGTACACAGTTCAAAAGCATGAACATTTGGAGCAAGTTGGAAGATTCATGAATGTGTTTTCCATAAAATATTTTTTAAATCATTAAAACCAATCTTTTTCCCGAGGGGTTTGATTTACAATTTCTTCACTTAATTTTCCGCATAAAACCAGAGTACAGAACTCACTTCAATGAGCCCTATGTCCGAAAATATTTTCACGTTATAAAAAGAGAAAAGTATATTGGAAGCATCGTATTTGCATCGTAGATCTTATGTAAAGAACCTTTTCATATTATTCGATATACATACCCAGATGTAATTATGATTAAAAATGAACTTAGATATGCTTGTATAGTAGCATTAATGTATATATTTATACTTAGGAATGTACCGGCATCATTGTTTATCATTTCCTGATATAGTGAAAAACAATGGAGGCTGTGCATCCCCAGAAATATAAATATACATTGTTGCTGTACTACAAACATACTTAAGTTCATTTTCATCTTAATTACATCTGGAAATGTAAGTTGACTAATAAGGGAAGGTTCTTTACTGAAGATTGCCGATGTGACTCTTGACTGTGCAAAATGCCAATGCTTCCAATATTAATTTATTATTATTTTCTTTTACAACATGATTTTTTTTTTCGGAAATGGGGCTCATAGGAGTGAGTCCTTTACTCTGTTTTTAGGCCGAAATCGGTTTTGAAGAAACAAATATATTTTTGGGGGTGGGGGATATCTACTCAAGGCTGATAAAACATAAAATTGTTTCCAACAACCAAATTTTCGGCTAATAGTTTAAAATGTTTAAATTAACAGCATCGTTTATTACTTCATCAATAAACTCCTAACTACTAAATCCTGATGCCGATATGCACCCTCCACCCTCACAAAAGAACACCTTCACCGCCTGATTTTCGGACCAATCCAACGTAAGTATTAAATTCCTCATCTTTTCATCTCCTTACAATTACACAACATCGAAACCAAATATACAAATACAAAAGTGACGACCAGCAACAAACTCCGGGCCCAGCTAGACTGGTCCTAGTCAATTTACAATCCCCAGTGAAGATCAATGGCCCTCTTAAAACTATTTACTCCCTTGCTCATTACCACCTCTTCCGGTTAGCTGTTCCAAGGTTCCACTACCCTGCTAAAATAATAATTTTTCCTAATATCCATGTAAGCCTGAAATTTAAATAGCTTAAAACAATGACCCCTTGTCCTGTTTTCAGTGCTAAACTTCAGCCCCGTAACATTTCAATAAATTTAAACAACTGAATCATGTCCCGTTGAATTTCTTTTCATCTTCAAATAAGACGTTACTCCAAAACGCTTCGGGTTTTTTTTTTTTTTTTTTTATTATTGATTTTGCCAGGAAAAAGTCAAAGTTTTTAGTTTTTCGATTGAACAAAAAAAAATTCTGCAGGAAGAGTTCCCATTCAATCCAGCTCCTCAGAGAACTCGTAAAACAGTTTCAGGTGAAATAAAAACGCAAAATTTTTCATTAAACTCTGCAGAAACTTTTACAGCACTCAAATGTGATTTTTCATAAATTTTCTTATTGTAAATCTCTGATTCAGTTTTGTTAACTTTGTCGGTTGACTGTTTCTTACCTTGTTTTAGATCCGTTTTTTCCCCCTTTAAAGCATTTTACCACGCACTGCACTATAGAATGGTGTAATTTAAGTAATGTTGTGATATTTCTAGCCGATTTACCGCCACTATGATTTTTTAAAAAAAAATCATATTTTGAGTAGTGTTTGTTGGTTTTTTTTTAAATTAATACCAGACATTTAAAAATAATAACATTAGTCAACACCAAAAATACATCCGGCTCAAAAATAGCCATTTCCGATATTTGCCCAAAATGAGCCTCTAGTAGATCCACCCATTTCTGATTCCACTTATGCTCATTCTGCTGGGAATAATGATGAAGAACTTTGTGAAAGCTTTGTACGAAGACCATTTTCCAATAACTTAGAGGGAAATTTCCAAGATATATTAAAGCTAAGGTTGCTAAGGTTAAGGAGAGAATTTTTAACAGCACTTCAAATGCGCGCTGTTATGAAAATTACTGTTTTTGAAAAAAAAAAAATGCGAGGGGTGAAAAAAGCACACAAGAAGCCTTCAGCGGTGTATTACAAGTATTTTTAAGCAACAGAGAAGACGAGAACTAAAAACAGTTGATCAAACAATCCCTATGGAAGTTCTGTGATCATTGATGAATGACGTGGATCTGAAACTCGATTTTGTTCACTTCTTCCAGGATATTTTGTTTAAAAACTAAAGCTATGAGCAGTGAGCATGAGAAAAGGTTTCGCAACATATATTTACAATGGGACGCGGATATCAGGGTCATTGGGATGAATTGATGCTCAACAAATGCTGCTGAACTATTATAAGAGATGGTCCTTCTTTGACGTACAAAAAGCAATCAAAATGAAGTGTTTACAGCAATAAGCCAAAAGCAACCACTGCTTTCCGAAAAATAAATTGTTTAATAAAACAAGACCTATTTAATAACATTTATTGCGCCGGATTTTTTTTTTTTTTTTTTTCCTTTTTAACATTACCTTTAAATCAATGTGTAGTTGCTGTGCATCTTTCTCCAGTGGGTTTTTATGTATCTTGAAAACAAAAGCTTAATTAAACAAATCCAGTACCATATTCGTTTTTTTCGACCCAAAAGTAGTAGAAATTGACTATTTAAAACCAGGATGCAGACCAAAAGTTCTTTATTGTTGACTAGTGTAATCAGAATATTTCTGAGTAAATAAACAAAAAATTTAAGCTTAATACTTTTTACGAGTCATTACAATGCAAAAATAATAATAAAACAGCATATGAGTTTTAATCATGAATTTATCCGAAAATATTTCAGTGTACAATGACTTTTGTGGCATGTTTTTTCTCAATCTCTTCGTTTTTTCACCCATTTAAAGAAGGAAATCGGTCAATATTTTGAAAAACCAACTGGGTTTTGTTTAGATTGACTTAGAGATGATGTGTAAAAATATTGGACTTCATATTCGAATTCAGTTCCACTTTATTTTGGATTTACTACATATTTTTAAAGTGTACACACACATACACTTTTAAGAGTAACTCTATATGAAATAATTGCATTCAGTGCGTTACACATTTATCTATCGCTCGAGTCTGTTTAACCTATGGAACCTAACCCCTATTTTAACCTTAATATTGGGTCTTAATGTAGCTGGTCTTTTTGTGGAACCTACAACGAAGTTCTACTGTATGCATGGTGTTTCGGTTCAACCTGCAAGACCTCTATTTTGGCAACCGTTAGTACTTGATGCATACTTCCAATAGCAAAAGTGTTTTAAAATTAGATGCATTGTTAAGATATTGAAAGTTTGAAGCAAAATTAAAAATGAGTCAAAAAATACAAAATTTAACATTTTATACGTGCCTTAAGTCCCATAACTGAGAATTAGGGAAATAATTTCCATTGAAAAATATTACTAAGACAAAAAACTGTGCGACATTTATGTGACCGAAACTCAAGGAGATATTCGAGTTCAAAGTTTTAAGGGACTACAGAAGATGAGATAGACTTTTTCGCCCTTTCGGAACAATGAAAGGTTATTGAAGGAATAAAAGAAAGCATTAACATTTTTCAATGCAATTGAAAAATTGACGCAAATGCTATGCTATGATACGCAAAAACACATTGCAGAACCTCGAAAAATTTGAAAACCATACTCGATCCCTTCTTAACAGCTCTATTTTCTCCCAAAAGGAGTTATTAACGGCGAATGTTAAAGTCACAAAACGCTGCGTTTCATATCTCGGTGAGTGTTGGTTGTGTTAATGTCAAACCTTTTGTGTTAGTATTAATTTTCAATGGAGATTATTTCCCTAAATATAAGTTAGGGGACCTAGGACCCGTATAAAAAGTTAAATTTTGTATTTTGTGATTCATTTTTATTTTCTCTTCAAACTTTCAATATTTTAACTCTGCATCTGATTTTGAACAATTTTACAATTAGAAGTATGCATCTAGGACTAACGGTTGCGAAAATAGAGGTTTTTTTTCAGGTTGAAATGGAACACCTTGTTTCAAAAATAATGAGGGCTGAAAATTAAAAATTTGTTGACCTGGTAAAAGAATTTGACTTGTGTAGTATGTTAATCAAAAAATCATTTCCTTTTTTTCAAGATCGTCATTTTTTTAACAAAGTATCTCTGTCACTTGTGGGACACATGTTTGGACATCAGCTTTATTGTTCTTAATATTCTAGAAATATACCCTTAGAATCTATTGCTGCAACTTATTGCTGTTGCGAAAATAAAGGTCTTGCGGAACACCCTGTATAAACTAATTACTGTACGGCAAAAAAAAAATCCCTTCAAAATGCTTCTGACACTTTGTCGGCTGATTCTTATGTAAAATGACCCCCTGAATCCGAATATGACCTCCGTTTTCCCCCTATGCATACCATTTTTTTTAAAGGCCCCCACGTTTTTTTTTTTTTTTTTCAATTTTTCTTAGTTTTAGAGTTATTATTATTTTTTTTTCCGACGTGAAAGGAGCTTTATATTAACTGCTAACATAGTTTTGGTATGCAAGAGAGGTTCAAAGTGCAAGATCATGGACACTGATTGCAAAAATAGGGACTTGGGGGTATCCCCCCCCCCCAAATATTAGAAAAATCACGAAAAACGAGCTTTTTATTCTGCTTCTTTAAAAAAGATGTTTGTAAAAAAAAATTCGGTGCAGAATGAGAGTATCAGACTTGCTTCTATGACTCCTATGTCCAAAAAAATTTTCGCGATGTAAAAAAAATTAAAAAAAAACTACAAGTTGAATCGCTGGTCTTCATTCAAAAGACATTCTGACTGATTCTTATGTAAAATGACCACTTGTTTCCAAATACGACCACCTGTTCCCACATTACGCCCCCTTTTTAGAACCCATCCCCTCCTCTGATTCAGAGCCTTTTTTTTATTTGGAGGGGGAAAAGACCATTACAATAACCGTAAACATCATTCTGAATGACTAGAGCTGTGCAAAGCTCAAAATCTTGTGCATATGTAGCAAAAAGGAAAACATGGGGGCACCCCTCCTCCAAACACACTGTGCAGCAAAAAACTTTTTGAAGCATTTTGAAGGTTTTTTTTTTTTTTGCCGAACAGTGTTATTAAACTTTTTTGTTGTTCAATTCACCTTATTTCAAAAACTTTTTGCCAATAACATTAATCATTTCCTTTTTATAGCTAGTGATTTATTATTATTACGATTTAAGACAAATGTTGTTAATTTAGAAAGGTAAAAACTTCCCCGCTTAATCAAATCCCCCACATAATGGAATAAAATTTTTTGGAACGATATTCTTTTAAGCAGGCCGACAGTATTTCTCTTATTAAGAAACCAGATGATTTAAGCCAGTGAATTATATAGAACTGTCTTAGGCATTAGATTTTAGAGCTACAGGATATTGTTGACAACTTTTACATTAATAAATCTCTTCCCTGTTAAAGTACTATTTAAAAAGTCTCTAAGGTAGCTAGCATTTCTCAACCAGAATTTCCCCAAATCCCACCATTCTATAATAAAAATAACAACGAGTGTTCCGCAAGAAATCAAGAGTCTTGACTGTACTAACAGTCCCAAGCAAAAAATAATATCATAGGCAACTTTCATTGGGGTTAATAATTCGGCATCTTTTTTATATTTCCATATCGTCGCCTCAGAGCAACACTAAGACATCTAATCCCAGAAATAACACTAAGATATACTACTGTTGCTCTGAGGCGACGATATGGTATTAAAAAAAAAAAAAAACTGTTAGATTTCATCAGTTATTTGTGCACATTTGAGACACTTACTATTGATTCAATCATGAGGGAACTAATTAAACTCCAATACTTTCCTGAATTTTGACACCCTTACACTATTTTCTAACTGTTTCGAGATCATTTTTGGAACTCATTTTTAAGAATAAGTATTAACTCTAAAAAAAAAGTGAAGAAATAATAGTACACGTAAGTCAGCTATTATTTCTTCCCTAGAACTTGGACATTCAAGGGAGTTCCATATCAGCGAAAAGGTCCAGAAAAGTCTGCTTTAGAGAATGCAAAGCAAGAGAAAAATCTTGTGCTGGCACTACATATTTTTTGAATTGTTTTACAAATTAGCTGTCTCCTACTATCTTTGGGGCAGTAAAAGCTCATTTTTATTCACTAATTCCAACCCATAACTTTGGGTGAACTGAATCATGCTGAATGTCAAAATACTTTGTTTTTGAAGAGTAGTGAATCTACTTAGTACTGCAAAGAGGATAATACGAGGTATACCTCGTCTGAATTTTTCATCCCACAGTCACATTCATCTTCGGATGAAGAATTAATTTTGACATGTTGAAGGGTCAACTTCATCTGCATCCAATTGTACAAAATCTATTTTCCAGCAACGCTCACAGTTCTGTTCAAAAAATGAAACTTTTCTGACCTAGGATTGCAGAGAAGTGAACCTTTCAGTTCACTTTTTAGATTCTGTTTAGTGAGTTCATGAGGAACTGAGTTAACAATGTTGTTGACTACAGGGGCGCCGACTTGCAAAAATTATTGGGGGGGGGGGGAGGCGACAGAAATCACCGGGGGGTTAGGGGGTTATGTAATCCCACGGAGGACCCTTCCCCCAAATAAAGGTCAGATTTTTTGTACCTTGAAAATGTCATTTTCTTATGTGTATAACACAAAAAGTATGTGACATGGCATTTTCGAAGTAAAACAATCTAAAAATTGGTATATACAAATTTTCTGGTACAACTAGATCATGTCACTTGTCTTAGTAAGTATGGGGAGCCGTGCAGTGCGTAGCTAGGCATTGATATAAGGCAGAGCACTTCCAGAGATGCCGACTTAATATATATATATATATATATATATATATATATATATATATATATATATATATATATGGGAGGATATACCGGGAGAGGGGATCTTGCCGCAGGTAATTTTCTAAATTTGAGATGAAAAAAAGTGAGTTTTTAAGTTTTTTAAGCATTTTAAAGTCATATAATCAACATTAGAACTACGAAAATTCGACAAGCCTGACACATATTTTTTGGCTTTGAAAAAAGGAAAAAATAAATACAAACATGCACAGTATTTTTGTAAAAAGATATTTAATTTACACATGTTTTTCATTACTGATATCAGCTAACACATTCAAGTGTAAACGCAGTCTCTCAATGTCTAGGTCATTTTTGAAAAACTCAGTTGATTTTTCAAAATTTGTTTCACCTCTCTTTAATAAAAGCAAGCATTCTTGTTCAACTGCAATGACCTGTATGAGTCCAGTTGATGTAAACCGCCCAATAATGCAAGATTACACTATTTCACAAACCTCAATGTAAAGTGCCTTGTAGTATTCCTTTGGGATTTTGAAAGTATGCGGTGAGCTGGCTTCGTTGTTTTCATACCTCTTTGGTATATGTCGATTCTGAGGAAGCAAAGGATCATCATTTTATGAAAGTTTTTCTGTTAAACACAATCCCCAAAAGTATTCAAAACTATCACGCCTCCCATTTAATATACAAATTAAACCCTCATATATTTTTTCCAGATCAGCAACACTTAGATGAGCGTGCCCCAGCACTGCCCACGAGAGATGAGACAGGCTCAGCCCGGGCCCAACAGCCCGTAGCGGGCTTGGGCTCTAGAACTGAAAATAGGTTTCGACTCGTGCGGGCTCGGACTCAAGCAAAAATATTCAATCGTCAATCTCCAAACAAATTCAATGCAAATAAACATTTTCCTACTGTGTACTGTGAGAAAATGAAAGGAACATTTAAATCAGTTCAATCAATGTGAAAATTTAACCAAAAAAAAAGAAAAAGAAATTAACGCTTATTTATAGTGTTTTTTTTTTTTTGCAATTACTATTGCAATACAGTCGACTCCCGCTACAACGCGATTCGACCTACGCGAAATGGCTATAACGCGAATTTTTTGAATTTATAGCTAACGCGAATTCCTCATCCACAACACGAATAATTTTCGAAGGAAGTATCGGCTACTAAATACTGATTTCGTGAATATTATTACATACGTTTAGCATCACAGCGAAAGTTCCCACACCAAACAAGTCTACACATCGCGCTGTTGGCAGTGTTGGGCATTAATCAATTATTTTTTCAATTGCCTAGTTAATTGATTAAAAAAGTAATTGCAATTAAATTAATTGCAATTAATTTAATTGCAATTAATTTAATTGCAATTAATTTAATTGCAATTAAATTAATTGCAATTAAACTATTAATTGCACTTTGCAATTAATTTAATTGAATTAACGTACGTTAATCGTTTCTCACAATTAAAATAATTGCAATTGATTTTTTAATTGTTTTATGAAACAATTAAAACTAACAATTAACTTTATGTATCAATAGGTACAGTGCAGCGTACAGAGTCCCAAGTATTATTCAATTTCATATTTTCGTTCAGTGCTGATTGCTCGCTCGCCGCGTGAACTAGTCTCGTCTGGGCAAGCTTTTTCCACACGTAAATGTATCTGTTTTAATTAAGTGTTTTAAGTTTGTAAAAATCGTTTTTTTAGTTTAACCCGTAACAGAAGAGGTGAGAAAGAAGGACATATCATGGGACGTGAGGTCACAGAGGCCGCTCTGTTTTACATTTTTTTAAAAATCATGTAATTAAAATACATTTCTGTAACTTCTGTCAGATGTTCTTTGGAGTTTTATTAGTACGGAAAAAAAATTTTTTTAATTGAATTATACCTTTTCTGAGGAAATTTTGCTGGAGCCATAAGATTTTTTCAGAAAAGTCATATGCTGCAGTAAATAATTTATTGCTCGTAATAAAGCCGAACCTATTGTATATTAACTATTTTATTTTAGGTATTTAATGTATACAGAACATTTTAATTCTAGAAAACTGATATTATCGTCGCCTGTCCTGTCTAGTGGTCAAAGGAGTCTGACTGCGACTGGGAAGCCCCGGGTTTGAATCTCGGTTTGGGCATGGATGTACTTTCTCTCTCTTGTCCTTGTCCTTTCTTTGTGTGAATGTGTTTCTGTGCTGTAAATGGTTGCCTACCCTATAAACGGGTCCTTATGGCATGTATGCAGGGTCCGATTAACCTTTGAAATTAGGGGGAGCTCGGTCTCATTTCGCCCCCCCCCCCCCCAGTTGTTGTACTGCAATTCTCGCCGAATAAGGGCAGTAAGAAATTGAATCAAATTTAACACTTCACAAAAGAAACTAAGTGGCATAAATATACATTGAAACAGAGTTGAACCAAATTCCACATTTGAAAATTTAACTTGTGACCACATTTTATTAAATGTGTCTTTAAATGTATGAAATTAAATATATATCTTTTTTAATTATATAATTCTTCCAAAGATCTTTATTTGGGCAAGCTCTG
Source organism: Uloborus diversus (assembly GCF_026930045.1). Classification (NCBI taxonomy): domain Eukaryota; kingdom Metazoa; phylum Arthropoda; class Arachnida; order Araneae; family Uloboridae; genus Uloborus; species Uloborus diversus. The sequence continues at coordinate 76,478,374 of NC_072733.1, forward strand.
ATGTTAGCAATCTCTTTAAAACTGCTGTTAAACACAGAAGCTGGTATTGTTAAGCATATATTTTCAGTCATGTTAGGGCCTCTGAAAATTCCTTTTACGTAATTAGGCCCTGCATGTGTGTACTATGGAAGTCGGACTTTGAAAAAGTGAAGCAGCGCATCCAAAATTGCCACCTTAAATGGCTCACGGCAACAACAATTAATTATATCACATTAAGGGAAAATTTTGACAGCATCTTAACTTGTAGTGTATAGCGTCGTATTTCCGGAAAACATTCGGCCTAAATGTCCTTAGAACATTCATTGCGTAATTTTTGTGCGAACTTTTCGAACAACTCTCAACCTCATCTAGAAAATTTTGCATCTATTCCGCATCCCAACGTTAAAAGCTATGTTTACCACTGCCGGAAATTGTAGCACTGAAGGGAATGGGGAGGTGAGGACTCACAGCCTAAAGAATGCAATTGAAATTTAAACTAGAAGCTTTTACAAAAAGATGCTGATAAGCAAAAAGAAAAAGCTATTGGGAGAAACCATTCAATCGGACTGAAAATGAAATAGGGGTGGTAGGATAAGCTTTTGAGCGGTGTGTGAGACCGCACGTGTCTTCTCCCCTGTTGCGGGTTAAAGTTATAAAATAAAATGGCGTCGATAAACGAAATGGACGAAGACAGTAACATGTCAGTGACTTTTCGGGTTTTCGGACAATAATGAGTCATTAGAAATAACTTCGCCAGTGCCACCAAGTCCACCAACCGACACCGCCGAGTGTTCATCATCTTCGCCTGAGCGACTTCTCCTACTTGATGGAGCATTTTTTAAGTTCTTGCCCGAAGAGTCTACTGGTAAAATCGCAGCGCTTTGTATGAAATGTCCAAGAGATGTATTAACTAAAGTTAAAGGTTATCATAATTGCACGTCAAACTTTATGGGTCACCTGAAGCGAAAACATGGGCAAGAATGCATCGAAGAGTACAAAACATATTCAAAAAAACAGAGAAGTGAGGTACGGGAAAAAAATTATACTATTGTTAAAATAAAAACTGGAAAAACTAATAAGTCAAATAAGAATACAATTACACAAGAACAATTCGATGAAAATATTTTAAAATATTTTATACATTCTATGATTCCATTACGTGCAGTGGAAGATCCATATTTTTCTAAAATGTTTATGGACTTGAAAATATCAGAAATGGGGCTAACTGTAATGAGTCTACGTGCACTAGGACGTCGTATATGAAAACACTACGAAACGCAAGCAGCTAAGATAAAGTCGGAACTACAGGAAGTTCCCTATGTGTGCACAACAATCGATATTTGGTTCAGTAAAAAAAGAAGTTTCATCGGAGTTACAGCACACTGGATCACAAATGATCTACGCAGAGTTTCTGTGGCGTTAGCTTGTCAACGATTCAAAGGTGTCCACAGCTACGATCGACTATCAGATATAATTAAAGAAATTAACGGTGATTTCGGCCTCAATACGAATAAAATTGTTGCATCGGTGACTGATAATGGCAGTAATTTTGTAAAGGCTTTCAAAATATTCGGTGTCAAATTGACCAATATAAATATTACAGATGCAGTTGTGCTAGACTCTCAGCCGACAGAAGCCTTTTCTGAATCAGATGTTGAAGATGAAGAATCATCAAATTTAGAAGATTCTAAACATAATTATTTCCTTCCTGCTCATTTACGATGCTGTGCACATACGTTAAGCCTTTGCGCAACTACGGACGCGAACAAACTTTTAAGCGAGTAAGACACACCACTGTCGCAAATGCATGCTGCAATTATGAAGAAATGTAATGTTTTGTGGAAGGCTGCAGGACGACCCAAGAGTGCTGAAATAATGCAGGATGTGTTGGGACATACGTTAAGCCGACCTGGTGAGACCAGATGGAATAGTTTGTTTGATGCCCTCCAGCAAATTTTCAACATAAAAGAAAAAAGCTTACTTTTACATAGATCATTAAACACAAAAAATTCTATCAAAGACAACGAATTCGATTACATAAGAGTATTTGACGTGTACTTCGTCAGTGGCAGAAGCCCTCGACATAATGCAGAGTGAGAGTAACGCGTATTATGGGATAGCTCTGCCTTGCCTTCTTGCGCTGAGAAAAAAATTGCTAAAAATTGAAAAGAAAAAAACTTTTCCTTTTGCAGCCCGTTGATCAAAACATACAGAGAAAGTGTGGGTAAGAGATTTGAAAAAATGTTTGACTTCGCCACTCTTGAAGCGGAAAATGCGGCTATGGCAGCGTTATCTTACCCAAGATTCAAAAATAAATGGTTGACTTGTCTCTAGCCCGCGAATCGTACTAAGGTTCTAAAAGTTTTCAAGACCTGCACTTCCAAAGAAATGAGTGACAATGTAGTAGCAACTGTAGCAACAACAAAAAGTAATCACGACAACTTATTTTTCAATTTTGATTCTGACTCTGACTCCGATATTTCGTTCTCAGAAAAAAAAACCCTCCTCTGATGCACCAATGACTAAAGCAGAACTTTTGATGCTGCATTTTTTTGCAGAGGAAAGCCAAGATTTGCAACTGCTCAATAGATATCCTGAGATAAAAAGTGTTTTTATTAAATACAACACACCTTTACCATCGTCAGCTGCAGTTGAACGCCTTTTTTCTTTCGCTACAATGACAAATATGCCAAAGAGTCACAGATTGTCAGACAGCATGTTCGAGAAGAGAGTAGTATTAAAATGTAACTTAAATTATTACAAGAAATTATAAATTGTCATTGTCTATCTAATATGCTTCATTAAAGTTAGTTACTGTTGTAATTCGATTTTAATAAGTTTCATTAAAGTTACTGATAATTTATTTTCATTGATCTTTTATTTGTTGCTAAAATGTGTAGTCACATAGTTAGATAGTAATATGGTATCTGTCCAGCGTCCACATCCCAGGTAGACCTGTCGCCTGTACAATATTTATATATATATATATATATATATATATATATATATATATATATATATATATATATATATATATATATATGATACAAAACCAGTAATTTTTTTAAAAGTTAGTTTTAATTAAAATTCACAAAACAATTGAAAATTGTAGTTAACTACAATTACAATTAACAATTAATTAATTGTTAACTGTAGATTAACAATTGATCAATTGTAATTGTGAAAAATTACAATTAACAATTAATTAATTATTAATTGTAGTAAACTACAATTGACAATTAATTGTTAACTGTAGTAAACTACAATTAACAATTAATTAATTGATAATTGTAATTTTTCACAATTACAATTCATCAATTGTTAATTGTAATTTTTCACAATTACAATTGATTAATTGTTAATCTTTAATTGTCCATGCAATTAAAATTTGCCCAACTCTGGCTGTTGGTGCATCAAATAACTACTCAGTATCTTTCATTTATCTTTTTTTCATTCTAAATATTAAAGTTGATAAAATATATGTTGGCTATTGAAAAAGTTATTGATTCCCATGCAAATTCGTTCTTGCACGTCGGCTGGGTGCGGGCTGACGCGATTGACGTCATCGCCAATCGGCGATCGGCACGTGCCGAGTCGACGTGCATAAGACACGTGCATTGAGAAGGAATGAGGTGTTGTTCGGAATGAATGAGTGAGTGAGGGTGACTATCAATTTGATAGATGGAGATCGTTTTTGTTTTTAAGCGATTCTGTTTTTATTTTATTTTCCTGTAAATAGTTATGATTGAGTGTTCAAATAAACGACGAGTTTTTAAACATTAGTTTTTCTTTCAAAAACAACTGCTACATGGGTTTAGAGCGTTGGGAAAGTTCAGGAAAGGAATTATTTTTTCCAACAGAAGGGTTATGGGCCATGCCCATGTTGCACTATTTCATTTTGAGAGATATATCGGCTTCGGGGGCCGTAAGGATTGAAAAATCTTATGAGCTTTTTAGAGTCTGAAGACTTTCAAGTTTAAGTTAGAAATTTTGAACATTGCTTTACAGCCATGGCTTTGCTCCCCGAAGATTTTGAACTGCTCAGCAAAAAGAACTGGGATAGATGGAAAATAGATGTTAAAGTCTTACTTCTCGATAAAGGATGTTGGAAATTTATTGAAGGGAAAGTAGTCGCTTTAGATGAAAAGGCAACTAGTCGTGAGCGTAGCGAATTTCTCCTGTTGCAGGATCGCGCTTACACCACACTTTATTATGCTACAAAGCCTGAGTTCAGACCACTTATTCAGGACACTGCAGATGGCAAGAAAGCATGGGAGATTCTACAAGCTCAGTTTGAACCAAAAACGCGAGCGAGAGTTATACAACTTTTGGATGAATTCTTTAACATCCGTTATAAAGATAACGAAGAAATGGGTCTTTTTACAGCTAGAGTTAAATTAGCTGTGAAGAAATTGTATGACGCGGGCCATAGTTTAGATTCGCTTTTTCAAGGCTTCCAAGTTATTAGGCATCTACCGCCGGAATATACCGGTATAATCCAACTAATTTACCGTTGGAGTGATGAAGATTTTGACATCAACAAGATTGCTGAGGAGCTGGTGAAAGAAGAAAGTAGACTGAAACAGGTAAAAGATGACAATGAAAAACCTGAGGTGAGTGCTTTCAATATTACTAATAGAAGCAAGAAGACAGGAAAAGTAGTAGAAAACAAAGGAAATGCTAAATTTGTTAAAAATACGAAGGATAGAAAGTTAATAGGACCGTGTCATAGATGTCATCAATACGGACATTTTTGATCGCGCAATGTAAAAGTAACGTAAATCGTAATAACTTTTCGAACTTCAATGATAAATATTCGATGTTAGTTGAGAGTTACATTTCGATCTCTGAATCAGGAGCTGGTAAAGATTGTAATAGAAATCAGTTTCACTGGATTTTTGACTGTGCGGCAACAACGCATTTTTGTAATAACAAGAACTTAATGAAAAATTTCGAAGAAATTTCCGATGTAAATATGGTTTTGGCAGTGGGAAATGCTAATAGTAAAGTTTTGGGAAGAGGAACTGTGAGATTTGCTGTAAAAATGAACGGGAAAGTTAATTGGATAGAGTTAACTAACGTTTTATACAACCCAAACATGAGAAGAAATGTAATCTCCGGTGCACGTTCAGAAGCAGCCGGTGCACATTTTGTTGGAAGTAAAGGAAAAATTTGCGTGTTCTTTAATAATTGGCGAAAGCTATTTTATGCACGGAGAGAAGAGGGTTTATACTATGTAGAACCGTTTGCGTACGATACTGCAGAAAATAAACAAGTAGAAAGCGGATTCAACGCAAATGCCGGTACTGTTAAACAAACGCAAATTGTAGAAAATAAACAAACGGAAGTCGGATTTAACGTAAATGCTGGAACTGTTAAACAAAATCAACTCTCTAACCTTTGGCATAGGAGATTTTGTCATATAAATTATGATTACATCCGAGATACTAGTAGACATCAAAGCGTGAATGGTCTTCCAAGAATAGAAAAACCAGACGAAAAATGTGAAGTTTGTATTCTAGCTAAGTCAACTAGGATTTCTTTTAAAACAAATCCTAAGATCTCAAATTTTGCACTACAGTTACTTTTTATGGACGTTTGTGGTCCTCTATCAATGCCATCAAAAAGTGGGAGTAGATATTTTCTTTCGATAATTGATGATTTTAGTCCTTTTGTGAGTTTACACTTTAAAACGAAAAGATGAAGTTTTAAGCAAATTCATCCACTATCATTAGAAAATGGAAAGAATAACGGGGAAAAAACTTGTTAGCATTCGTACAGACAACGGGGGCGAATTTTGCAATGAAGAGTTTGAACAGGTAAAAGCTGGATATTTAAGTTCTTACGGTATTCAAGACCAAAGAACAAATGCTTATACACCAGAGGAAAACGGGATTTGCGAACGTTTCAACAAGACAGCTTTAGACGGGATAAAAGCAATGCTAAAAGACGCGAAAATGAACAATGAATGGTGGGCGGAAGCGTTATATTGTTTCACTTTCACTTGGAATCGAATTTGTCATAAAACAACCAAAACCCCTTTTGAAATGTTTTTCGGCAGAAAACCCTCTGTAGTATTCCTAAAAGCTTTCGGAAGTAAAGTTTTCGTTAATGTTCCAAAACAACGGAGAAATAAATTCGAAATGCGTGCAATTGAGGGAATAATGATCGGATATGCGATAAATACCAGAGGATATAGAATTTGGTTAATTAACGAGCAAAAAGTAATTGAAACTTGTAATGTTAAGTTTAATGAAAATAAGAATGCAGTGGAAGAAGTCCTGGACCCAATAGAAAAACCTAAAAAATGAACTCAATACTCGGAATTCCATTACGAGTTAGATGAGGAAGAAAGCGCGCAAAATCGCGATGAAGGTGGAACATCTAGTGAAGATTCAACTGAGAAAGTTTCCGAAGAAGAAAACGGATCTGAATTTGCGAAAAGCGCGTCAGAATAGGGAAGTATTCGATTTTCTAATTTTATTTTTATATGATAGAGTAACATTCATGAACATCATCTGCGAAAAAATTTTTACGATACGAGTAATACTTTTTTTTTAAATAATTTTTTTAAGTTCACGCGCGAGTGACGTCATTTGCTTGTAAGTCCTTTGACTGACGTCACTACCGCGCTGCGAGGCGGCGGGGTTGGATAGGACAAAGAAGTGCTTGGCGATCTTTGGGGGAAGGCGCGGGAAAACAAGAGCCTTCTAACAGCAGCGCGCATAAAAGGCTAGTGAAAATCCTTTGCTGTCTGTAGGGTTTAATGCATTCTGCGATTGTTTTTAATTTGATTTTCTTTGTCATGGCTAGTAGAATCAATTACAAGTATTGCTTCGTTCCTGGATGCGTATCTACATCTAAAAAAACTCCTCACAAGCGATTTGTTATTGTTCCGTCCCAGCAGGATCTTCGAAAGAAATGTTTTCAAGTGTGTTTATTAATTAAAATTTGAAAATGAAAATTTGCACTTCATTTTAATTAAAAACTATGTCAAGTGAGAAATACAGTTTGAAATATATGTTCACAACTGTTCATAAATAAATGTTTAATAAGCATATGAGATATTTTTAAAAAAATGCAAGTAAAGAAAGGAATTTAAACCCTGCACAATAAACTTAAATAGAAAGTAATAGATGCATTACTATTTCCATTTTAATAACAATGCAAAAACTATTAATACTTTCTTTTTAACATTCAAACTATCTTCAAATTTTAACTATTACAAATTGATAATTTAAAAATACATTTTCAGTTTATCACCAGAAGCGTTTCTATATATACAAGACCTTTCTCACATGCAAAAAGGTACTTATTTTATGAAATGAACACCATTTTCAAATTTATTATTTTTATCAAAAGAGCAAAAAAATATATTTTTCCTTTTTTTGCTAAGTTGCACAAAAACTCAAGGGTAATTAACATGTATTAATGGATTTAAAACAATTTTCCACAAAAAAAAAGCAGATCAACTTTTATTGCCAACAAAGCGAAAAATTTTCATGCAAAAACTGCTCTAAAACTTAGTACTGGAATCACTTGCAGTAGGGTTGTTACAAAATGCGCGCCTCATTAAAAGCCGCCAAGTAAGAACTGGAATAGCGCTCTTACATTGTAATTTATATATTCAAATAAAAAAACCATCGACACACAAATGGAAATGATCAATCTTGATAAGGGAAACTAATGCGAATAATATGAACTGCAAACATAGACGGATATGTACGTACAATTTTAAAGAATAACAATGGTGAAACTTTGTTGTTTCACTCCCCGTACTTCTAGGACATTAAATCTCTCGTCCTTTCGAAAAAAGTCAAACACCATGAATGACTTTACTTGAGGAAGGTTATTGGATTGACCTTTCGTGAATCCTAGCTCCATGATGGAAAAAATGCTGGTAAAAGGCTTTAAAAAGGCTGAAAAAGACAGTGCTATTCACCTCCTGGTAAAAGGCTTTAAAAAGGCTGAAAAAGACAGTGCTATTCACCTCCTGGTAGGCGCAACACGGCATGGAAATGGAGCTCTGATCGGAACAGGGAAATGACGTCAGCTGCTGACGTTTTAGGCCACACCTCTTTTTTGCGCAGCGCTCTTTAAAAAATTCATAAAAAATCAATCGTTGGTTTTAAAAATCCGGCCATGGTGAATTTTTGTGTTTTGTAAGCCTGTCAACATTGTGCAATAGTTAAAATTGGAATATTTGATAGGTTGATACTTCCCTATTGAATTGGGTTAGAAATGCAGTGCCGAGACCAGACGGAACGCGAAATGACATTTATTATTTCTTAGAGGGAACGAAACAAAGATTTAGATCATGTAATGATATAGAAAAATATTGCAAAAGTAAAAATTTAAAATTCGAAAAACAACTGTTTGATTTTAGCGGAAAGAATGTTTTTTCGGGAAAGATTAAATTTGCAAATGATACGGAACGCGAAACTGAAAAAAATGAAGCAAACATTGTTGAGGTGAAAATTCCGACAAGTTTCAAGGACGCTATAGAATCCGAAAATGATCAAGATTGGATCGAATCCATGAACGACGAGTTAAATACGATGAAAAAAAGAAAAGTTTTTGAGTTAGTTGAGAGACCGCCGAACAAAACTATACTAGGAAATAGATGGGTGTACAGCGTAAAAAGGGATGTAAATAATCAAATTTCAAGATTCAAATCGAGGTTGGTAATTTTAGGTTGTCAACAAAGGAGAGAAGATTTTGACGCTATTTTTTTGCCCAGTAGTCAATTTTTCAATTATTAGACTATTTTTTTGTATTTTGGTTTGTTTTTATAGTTGGAAAAATTGTCAAGTAGACATCAAAAACTTTTATTTATATGCCGAATTAAAGGAAAGTATTTATATGCACCAACCCGTAGGTTTTTGTAAAGATAAAAATAAAGTTTGTCTTCTGAAAAAGTCAATCTACGGATTACATCAAAGCGGAAGAAACTGGTATATAGAAATCGAGAAAGCATTAAAAATATTAATTTCATTAAAGTAGAATGGTGTAATTGCGTTTTTAAAGGACGAAATACCATCTATTACTCTACGTAGATGATATCGTAATATTCGGAAAAGAAAATCGATATATAGATGAGGTTATAAAGAGTCTGCGAAAAATTTTCGATCTGAAAGTCCTCGGAGAAACGAGAAAATTGTTAGGGATCGAAGTTTGTCAAGATCATAAAAATTTGTATTTGCATCAACAAAGTTACATAGAAGAAATTTGTGAAAAATATAAAGAATATAAAATCCCGATAACTTCTTTACCCTGTTATTTCAAAATTAGATTGCCCAAGTTCGAAATGCGAAATAGGAGAAATGGAAAGAATTCCCTATCGAAGTTTGCTCGGGAGTTTAGCATTTTTAGCAAACCGCACTCGCCCCGACATAACCTACGCAGTAAATGTTATATCGCAAGTGCAGGAAAATCCCGGAATCAAACACTGGGAAATACTACTTAAGCTTCTAGGTTACGTTAGGTCTACCAAAGAATATAAGCTGAACTTGTCCAAAGTACGAAACATCGAAATGAAAAGTTTTTCAGATGCCGACTCCGCTGCAAGTAGGGACGACAGAGTTTCATTGGGAGGAATGATAATTTTTATCGACGAAGTTCCTATCGTGTGGAAAACAGCAAAGCAAAAATGTGTGAGTTTGTCCTCGATGGAATCCGAATATATCGCATTAGCTGACGCGGCGAAAGAGTCTGTGTGGCTGAAAAATGTACTAGCGGATAAAAATTTGAACTTCGGTCTTGGAGATTGTACTTTATTTTGCGACAACAAATCGGCAATTGATTTCACGAAATCAAGTGTAGAAAATGCGCGAACGAAACATAGACGTTAGATACCATTTTATTCGCAATTTAGTAAATGATGAAATTTTTAGTTTGAAATTTGTTTCTGGGAAAGAAAATGTTGCAGATTTGTTTACGAAGCCACCTACTAGATTGGAGTTAAAGAAATTTTGTGATAAAGTATTTGTTTGAATGTGCTTTCTTTTGGAAAGAATGACTTTTCCGGACTTCAAGTTTTTGAACATGTTTACTCATGTCTACACGACACGTATAGTATGCTCGTGTATACCCGTATATACTCGTACATATACTTGTAACTATAAAAATAACCGAAATATACAAAAATTAGGGTTATTTGAAAAGGTTTTGCAGTTTTTTTAAACTATGACCACTTTACCCCATGCTATGACCACTTTCCCCCATCCCATGGGGTAAAGTGGTCATAAATACAAAGGGAAATGAAAGTGTTATAAAACTACTTAAATTCAATATTTTTTTTCCTGAAATGCAATGTACCGGGTTCCTTAATAATGAAATGTAAAATAACAACAAAAAAAGTTGAAGTGTTTAAAGAATTTATTGTATTTATTATCCACCTAAGTTGAAAACCTACGATTTTATGACCACTTTACCCCACCAGACCCTACCGATACTTCAAACTTTTTTTGTGTTTCCAATGCAGCAAGCGATAGCGACACTACTCGAACGTACAAAGGTACATTTCAAACTTTAAAGTACGGTTTTTGGGGGGCAAAAATCCACGAAAGAAAAAATGGGTATTTGCATGATTAAATGACCACTTAATGTCTGAAATTCAGAAAAATAAGTTGAATGACGCAAGCATAATTTCAAACGAAGATTATATAGAGGCGAATACAGTTTGTAAAACAAACATTCAGTCAATCAACGATAATAATGCAGAGAATGAGTTGAGATTCAAGTTTAATTTCTTTTATACCTTTTTAAAATTTAAAGCAATAAAAAAGAAACATTAAAAAATAAAAAAGCTCTCTGGAGACAGGGTTCACACGCTTAATTCTGGATCTACTGCAGCTTCAATCCCCCCTCCCCCTTTAAATGTCAAATTTGATAATAGACATGATTCCCAAATGTATGCATTTTTAACTTCTTCCGAGAGATTGATGACAAAAATAGATTCATTAAAATGTGGAAATTTGTTTGAAGAGACTTTTGACGTAAGTATGTCTAACTATAGTTACAAAAATGTTTTTTAGTGAATAAAGTAAAGAACACTTAATAATAAATAAAACCAAAAATACTCGATATAAGAATTCTGGCAAATGTTTATTGGAGAAAATAAGAGACGTTTTATACATTTGGTTTCTCTAGAAATAACTAAGCAGTCAATCACATTTATAACAGCAGTAAAAGTAGTAGGATGCTGAAAATCCAAACAGCTTGGGATGAGAAGTTTTACGACTTTCATGACAGGATTTACTTTGACAAATAATGCTATGCTGAAGGATTAAATTCGTATAATGCATCTATTTGTATTTATATTTTTAAATTGCAAGTATTTTTGAAGCATGTAAACACGGGTTTCTGGAAGATTGCTATAAAAAATAAATAAATAAATAAATAAATGCAAATCATTAAAAAATAGGCTGTATCCCAGACCGTAACACCTTTTGGGGGAAATATATCGGTTAAAAAATATTTAAAATTATGTGTGCATAGAATGGTTTTCCAAATTGTTCGAGAATTTGCAGTGTGTTTTTGCATATCATGGCATAACATTTGCGTTTATTTTTGAATAGCAAAAGAAAATATAAATACTTTTTTTTTCTTACTTCGTAACTTACTACCTAACGTAACTGAGTAGGTTTAGTTTTAAAGACTAATTTCGTGTTCAGTTAAATTAATGTTTAATTCAGGATCAGTGGGTTGTCAGTTACGTTAGGTAGTAGTTTATAGGAGGCCCCGACTTCAAAAGATTATTAAAAATTAAGAGATCGTATATAATTAGCTAGGTATTTAAAATAATTCATCGTATAGTAATTAAAATCAGTATTTATTTTATAATTGGATGATTAGTTTAATTGATTTTTGTACTGGAATTGTAAAATAAATTTCATTTCTAGGTGTGGGTAGGAAATAGAATGTAAGTGTAATCGGTTATTTTTTGCTTTTTAGTTCCTTTGTGTTTTTTGAAGACGGTTTTTTTTTATTTATAAGTAATTTATGAACATTTTTGCAATCGGAAGTAGCATTAAGGACTAATGGTTGCGAAAATAAAGGTCTTGCAGGTTAAAACGGAACACCCTGTATATTGCAATTAGTATTTCTCTCTTGTTTTCGGAAATTATAAAACAGTATATAAGGACTAAGTCAATCTATTTCATTAAAGAAAAAGTTTGTTTTATTTGCGGCAAGCTTCCTAGTTGCATTGTCATTGAGCTCGTTTAATTTTAAATAAACTAAATGTTTCGTGTTCCTACTTTTTTGAAATTTCGCTAGAAATAATAAACATCATACCACCGGAACAAGAAATTCGCATGGAACAGATTACAAATAAATAAATTAATAAAAGAAAAAGGAACTGCTGTTAACTCCTCTTCTACATTAGCTTTACACGCCAAAAGTGAAATAATAACAAACAAAAAATAGCAAAAATAAATGAAAAAAAAAACGGAACTCGATTATCTGGAAATAAAATTCTCTATTCTTTAAGACCTAATGTAGAACTCAGACATATTCTGTCGCATCGTTTATCACAATGTCAATGGCCATTTAATTGCTTCGAAATCATAACTACTCTCGCATTATCTACCAGCTAAATTTGACAGTCTGATAAAGGATGAAAGGATGTCAATACATCAGAGCTTCTGCACTCGACGACCTGCACTCGACGACCTGCTATTCTTAACTTAAATAAATATGTTTCGCAACAAAACGATGTTTACTAATCAGAAATGCTTCACAAGCAAAAGTTCAGATTTTGTTTCAAAGATTACATTAATAACAGCGATTCATCAAATATTTTGCTTAATTGCTTTTTATATATGAATTTATTTATTTCTAGGCAAAAGTGTGAAGGGAAAGAAATACTTCGTGTGAGATATTCACCATTACTAATAAATAGAAAAAGGAGACAGAGAGTGAAAGAGAAGAATTTACTGCAACAGAATCATTTCTTTCAGAAATCAGTTAAGTGCAAAAAATAAATATAAATTGCATACACGTGTTTTGGGGTAAGAAGGAGCCATCTTTTCAATTCAAATGATGTGAGCTCCAGGGGGACTTTCATCCAGAAGCTGAGATACTTTATTACTTGATGACCTGCAAGGCGCTGAGTGGGCAGCTTTGAATAGACAATAGTGTATGATTTCTTGGCAGGAAAAAATGTTAAGGAAAGTGAAGTATCCCCCATAGAATAAGACAGATAGTTCAACTGTATGAGAGCAGATTTTTTTTTTTTTTTTTTTAATAACACATCAAAATTGTCAAAACTATTGCATGAAATGATGCTACGTGACACATATCCAAAAATCTCTCCTAAATAAGTGGTAATTTAGTCAAAAATCCCCAAAAGAATAACAAGTCTTTAAAATCCCCAACCAAATTAAGGACAGTAGTCTCTTAACATCGTCACTAGAAAAAGATTAACAATTTCCTAATAATGTCAATAGTTCCTAAAAATCTCAACTAAAATCTGGTTTACATTCCCTCGAAAATGCCCTTCACAACCAAGACACTAGTACCTTAAAGTCGGCATTAGATTGAAGACATCAGTCCTTAAATAGTCCTCTCGGCCAGAGACAACAGTTCTTAAATATATTGTCATTAGTCTCTCTAGAAATCAAAGTAACATCAAGGACAAAAACCCTCATTACAACATGATTCTCCCAAAATCCTCATAACAATATGATCAACATCCTCTAAAAAAGTAAGATAAAGTATTACTTTTTTTCCCCAAGAAATAATTATGAATTTTCCTAAAAAATACAGAGTGAACAGTACGATAAAGTAATAGTTAATCATGTGTTGCTGTGGAAACCTCAATTTATAATGTTTGTAGGTAAAATGGCTTTGATTCAAATAACATAAAATAGCGCCTTACACAATCGAGAGCGTTAAGGAAATGGGGATATTACAGATGATAGCGTGAAAAACTTAGCTTGAGCTAGCGACGAAACCTCAAAATGTATGACAAAAGCAATAATAACTTCTGATTAACTTAAAAGCTTCAAACAAAATTCGTATTAAGTAGGAAAACCAACGTTTTCGAATAATATAAAATATTGAGCGTACAAGCATTTTTTTTTCTATCCAAATTATCGAATTTAACTGAAAAGTTTGCTTGATCACGAGTCAAATTTTGGTGGGTCACGAAACTCCGAAGCTCTGCTGATCTATTTAATTTGAGTTTCAGCGGTTGTTTAACAACGGACTTGATTTAAAAAAAAATCATGAAAAAAAAAAATTCTTACATTTTTTATTGCAGAAAATTTTGGCTTGGTGTGGCAGAAATCGTACAAAATCAAGGGTTTTTACAGATGCCGTTCCAAAGTTGGGGGTAAAAAACTCTTCAAAATATTAAGAAGGGCAAGAAGCAAACAAAAAGGGAAATAAGATCTTTAGGTAATGAAACTGAAAGAGAAATCTTTCTCGTTTCAAATGACGAATATTATATGATTTTGACGACTTACGAACTGGAACTGAAAATGGACATTTTGTTTCAGTCAAATTTACAATCAAATCTAGTTTCTTGCACTACATTAATTGTTCATGAAAGTAAACGAATTTTTAAAAGGACTTTTCGCACATCTGATTCATGTCAGATTTGTTTACCCTGAAAAAGATGTTGCAAAACGTATCCAAAAGAAATGCCATTTTGTTCCTTAAGGGGAAGCACTGAAAAACTGATTTAAAAAACGAGACCTGAGTGACATTTTCGAAAAGTCAGAATGTTTACTGATGAAAGCAAAATTCATTTAACAGTTAGGTTACGATCGTTAACCATTTATAAATACTAAAAAAATATTTGGTAATCCTTCAAACCTTTGTTATTACACTCTTGTGCAAATTAATTGAAACGAACTTGAAAAATCGAGAAAACTAAGAAATGGTATTTTATTTAAATGTGTATAAAATCAGAAGTTTTTAGTGCATAATATGATGTCTAGGACTTTTTACTAACATTTGGACACGATTCGGCGTGGAATCCACCATATTTTTACAATCATTTTTAATGTCTTGGTCCTTGTCCCAAACATGAATTAGAGCAGTTTTTGGCTTCTCCATAGTTGAACAGTTCGTATGTAATAGACGATTCTTGCCTATATCCCAAAGATTTTCAACTGGCTTGATATTAGGAAAGTTCCCAGACCATTCCAATGTCTCAATTTGGTTCTCAGACATGAATTTCTTGACGATTTTGGAAGAATGGAAACGATCTAAATCCTACCGGAAAATCCCCGTTCCATTTAGGTACCGTTTTTTCAACTCTGGTAAAACCTTTTTTTTCTCCAGAATGGTAATATATTTCTCACAACGCATCACACCCTAAACAATCTGCAAAGAAATAACCCCATCGTAAACGAAACAACCCCAAAACATATTCTTTTGAGTGTGTTTCACAAATTGGTTCATGTTCTTTCGCCTGGAGATCTCTGCACTTGTTGAGTTCTTTGGCCTGACAGTGAAATTGCTTTCGTTGCTAAACAGTACTTCAACATTCAGCAGTTCCAATTCTTATATTTTAACTAGTACAAGTAGCGCTTTTTCTTCATTCGTTGGGTCAGAAGCTGTTTCTTCATCGGCCGATGGGCTGCAAAAAAAGCGCCTCCGAACTGTAGAAGGGCTAATATTTATTCCATTCCCTTTTGAATCTCTATTAAATGCTGCGCTAGAGTCTTTCGAGGTTATGAATAAGTAGAAAAGAGTTATTTCTTGGTGTTAATTTCGATTTTCGGCCTCATTTCCCTCTCCATTTTTTAAATATGGATCCTGTTTTTCTATTTTGTTTTATAATTCGGCTCACAGGTGCAATACTAACGCCAACTACCTTTGAAATCTCTCTATAGGCGTTCGAAGAATGTTTTTTCGGGAAAGATTAAATTTGCAAATGATACGGAACGCGAAACTGAAAAAAATGAAGCAAACATTGTTGAGGTGAAAATTCCGACAAGTTTCAAGGACGCTATAGAATCCGAAAATGATCAAGATTGGATCGAATCCATGAACGACGAGTTAAATACGATGAAAAAAAGAAAAGTTTTTGAGTTAGTTGAGAGACCGCCGAACAAAACTATACTAGGAAATAGATGGGTGTACAGCGTAAAAAGGGATGTAAATAATCAAATTTCAAGATTCAAATCGAGGTTGGTAATTTTAGGTTGTCAACAAAGGAGAGAAGATTTTGACGCTATTTTTTTGCCCAGTAGTCAATTTTTCAATTATTAGACTATTTTTTTGTATTTTGGTTTGTTTTTATAGTTGGAAAAATTGTCAAGTAGACATCAAAAACTTTTATTTATATGCCGAATTAAAGGAAAGTATTTATATGCACCAACCCGTAGGTTTTTGTAAAGATAAAAATAAAGTTTGTCTTTTATCACAACAAAGCGGAAGAAACTGGTATATAGAAATCGAGAAAGCATTAAAAATATTAATTTCATTAAAGTAGAATGGTGTAATTGCGTTTTTAAAGGACGAAATACCATCTATTACTCTACGTAGATGATATCGTAATATTCGGAAAAGAAAATCGATATATAGATGAGGTTATAAAGAGTCTGCGAAAAATTTTCGATCTGAAAGTCCTCGGAGAAACGAGAAAATTGTTAGGGATCGAAGTTTGTCAAGATCATAAAAATTTGTATTTGCATCAACAAAGTTACATAGAAGAAATTTGTAAAAAATATAAAGAATATAAAATCCCGATAACTTCTTTACCCTGTTATTTCAAAATTAGATTGCCCAAGTTCGAAATGCGAAATAGGAGAAATGGAAAGAATTCCCTATCGAAGTTTGCTCGGGAGTTTAGCATTTTTAGCAAACCGCACTCGCCCCGACATAACCTACGCAGTAAATGTTATATCGCAAGTGCAGGAAAATCCCGGAATCAAACACTGGGAAATACTACTTAAGCTTCTAGGTTACGTTAGGTCTACCAAAGAATATAAGCTGAACTTGTCCAAAGTACGAAACATCGAAATGAAAAGTTTTTCAGATGCCGACTCCGCTGCAAGTAGGGACGACAGAGTTTCATTGGGAGGAATGATAATTTTTATCGACGAAGTTCCTATCGTGTGGAAAACAGCAAAGCAAAAATGTGTGAGTTTGTCCTCGATGGAATCCGAATATATCGCATTAGCTGACGCGGCGAAAGAGTCTGTGTGGCTGAAAAATGTACTAGCGGATAAAAATTTGAACTTCGGTCTTGGAGATTGTACTTTATTTTGCGACAACAAATCGGCAATTGATTTCACGAAATCAAGTGTAGAAAATGCGCGAACGAAACATAGACGTTAGATACCATTTTATTCGCAATTTAGTAAATGATGAAATTTTTAGTTTGAAATTTGTTTCTGGGAAAGAAAATGTTGCAGATTTGTTTACGAAGCCACCTACTAGATTGGAGTTAAAGAAATTTTGTGATAAAGTATTTGTTTGAATGTGCTTTCTTTTGGAAAGAATGACTTTTCCGGACTTCAAGTTTTTGACCAGCGAGATGCTGTGTGACTTTTTGAGATGCACTGACTTTGAACTTTTTGACTTTATTTCAAAGTGAACTTATTGAACTTTAGTTATGCTGAACTTTTTGCATATTAGATTTTCTTCAAATTTCAATTTTTTTTTGATTTAATACTGGTGATATTTATGTATTGTGTTTTTGAAATGTTAGTTACATTTGCAATTGATGTTGTGAAAGTGATAGTATGTTTGAAGAGTGATTTGCACGGGAAGGGGGCCGATGTTGGCTATTGAAAAAGTTATTGATTCCCATGCAAATTTGTTCTTGCACGTCGGCTGGGTGCGGGCTGACGCGATTGACGTCATCGCCAATCGGCGAGTGCCGAGTCGACGTGCATAAGACACGTGCATTGAGAAGGAATGAGGTGTTGTTTGGAATGAATGAGTGAGTGAGGGTGACTATCAATTTGATAGATGGAGATCGTTTTTGTTTTTAAGCGATTCTGTTTTTATTTTATTTTCCTGCAAATAGTTATGATTGAGTGTTCAAATGAACGACGAGTTTTTAAATATTAGTTTTTCTTTCAAAAACAACTGCTACATGGGTTTAGAACGTTGGGAAAGTTCAGGAAAGGAATTATTTTTTCCAACAATATAATGGTATCTTAGTACGCGCATCTAAAGTTTGTGAAGATGGGAGCAGTAGCACGACACAAATATGAGTGAATCCACCATACATACAATTAAAAAGTCGAAACAAAAAGATGTCAGTAAAAGTTCAGAACTTAGTTTCAATATTGAAGCTTGCAGAGTAATGTCTAAGCAAAGAAAATATTATGAAAATGGAAGCTGCTCTTGTATTGTGGTTTAAAGATAATAGGAAGATGTACTGTTGCCATAAATAAAAACGTATTAAAGAAAAAGCAAAGCAATCATATTTTAAAATGTATTAGATAATAATCTGATCATGGAGCATAAATCATCATCATCATCTTCATTTTTTACTCATAATTATTATAACTAATCCACTGTGCGCACCGTGTTGTTTTGTTTAAGTCTTTGATCATTCATTTTCTGCACCTTAAAGTATTTCATGTTGAATAAAACAGCTCTTTTTAGTTTTTCAAATGCAGTAAAAGTTTCGTTCTTTAATTAAGAAACTGTAATTTACAGTTGAGGAATGTTTTAAAGCAGTCTGAGGGGTGTTTGTAAGTGTCTAAAAGAATTTGGTATGCTTCTAAAAAAAATGTATCTACATTTTTCCACAACGTGAAATTTCGACTTACGTGAGGAGTCTTGGAACACATCCCTCGCGTAAGTTGAGACTCGACTGTATGTCATACAGTAATACATTTGAAGTGGAGCATTTTGAGAAATTTTAGAAACTTCTGTTAAGGAAGAACATTTGACATAACAGTTTTCATTAACAGAGAGATCATGTCAGACTGTAGAAGGCTCGTTTTCGATAGAAAAAAAGTTTCCTTCCCGCTCGGATTTTGGTCCGAGACAATATCACATGGGCTTATTTACAAATTTTGAGGCCCGGGCTCTCAAAAATGAGCCCGAACTCATCGCTACTGCCCACTGGCAACAGACTTAACCCGTAAATTTGCACACTGTGGCAAATTCTAATTTCTGTGACAAGTGTGCTTGCAGCACCTGTAACACTATCATTATTCACACCACTTCGTTTTCAGTTAACCTGCTTACTACTGTAATAATTTGTTTTAACTGATTACTGAACATATTTTACGAGGTAAACTATCTTCAAACAAGGAAAATAAAAGATAAATTAGTGAGTTTAGAAAGCTTAATATAACTAATAATTTTCTTGATTTATTGGAGGGGCTCTGCCCCCTGAAAAATATCGAGGGGGCTCAGGCGCCACTGGTTGACCACATGCACAACCAGAATTTACTTTGGGGAGGGGGTCATAACAGTCCTTACAAGTACATAAATAACCATGTTAGGATTCTCAATCTACTAAGGATTCTGAGAGAGGTTTTGATCACCAGCCCGCTGCAATTGACCTTTCCAAATATGAAAGTAGCAAGAGAAACTCAATTCATTTTTTAAACTTTAGTTCTAGTAGAAACTAACAACTAGCATTCACAATTCATTGTTTTCAATGACTAGTAATGTGTGCCCAGATGGATATTAGAATCATCCGCTCAGAATTATTCGACTAATTGCTGAATTGTTCATGTACTTTTATTGTGTCATTTTACGAATGATTTACTGATACTTCTAGTAACTCTAATGGGTTCTGAAACAATTACCTTATTACCCTGTATTATTCGGCATGCCGCAAAATTCGGGGGTCACCAGATTTTCAGTAACACTTACCGGCATGCCAGAAAAACCAAGGTTAGGAAAAAAAAAATTAATGTAAGTTCTTACACATATCTTATTAGTATTAATAAAACAGTTTAATTTTGTGAAAATATTTACTAACAATGTCATTTGTTATTTTAACAAGAAAAATATTATTTAATAACGGATCATTTTATAAAAAATAAATTAAAACTAAGCAAACATTTAAGCAGTAAGTTACCCGCCTCTAAACCAGTGCTAAAGAATTTACCTAAGTTCTTCAATACATAAAAATTAAACTTGCCTCTCTAAAAGGAACCTAAAATAATTCAGTTAAAAAAATTATGAACAAATTGCAGTAACAATGATTGTTTCTAAATTGATTACTTTATTGGCATATAATTAAATCCGTTAATAATGACCTACCATAAATAACAAGCACATATTATATGCAATACACAATTATTTTAAAAGAAGGTTACTTTCAGAATGTATGTATTTTTTTTCTTACAGTGGTTTGTTTTCTGACTGGAACTGAATAGGTAAATTTGTTTTGTTGCAAAATAAACTTGGAATTATCCGGCATGCTGGAAAAGTCGAATTTCCCGTCATGCTGGTCAACCATGCTTTTTTCCGGCATGCCGGATAATGCGGGGTAATACGGTAAATTCATTAAAAAAAGTTATTTGTGTGTGGTTATTGTTGATCCCCATGTCTAGGCTTTTTAGTTTTTTAATTATTTCTTGTTTGCACACTTTACATACAAGAATAATTAAGTTTCAAAATTCACCGCTTGCACTAAGAGGTAATGATCATAAATAAGTAAATTTCATTCCTCAATCTGACATTTAGTCTATAACCTCACATTCTAGGTCAACCAATTACCACAAGTGTATTTTTGAGCATTTTGAATTTCTTTAGTTCTGCTTAATCTTTTAACTGTGATGATAAACTCAGAAAATTTCTCCCGCTCCTTTTTTGTACTAAAATATGCCTCTATTATGACTGAAAAGTTTCTTTTTTAAAACAATGAGACTTATGAATTACGTGTTACAAGCATTCGGTTTTACTCACATCCCCCATTTTTTTTGCACTCAAATACCCCTCCATGATTACTGAAAAGTCACTTTTTATTATTTTTAAAAAAGGGACTTACAAAATATGTTACAAGTACTCAATTTTACTCACATTATACATAAATGATTATTTTTTAGGATGCATTAAAGTTCCAAAGAAAACGATTTTATCTTTTAAATTTAATTTAAGAAACATTTATTAACTATTTGATCATTAATCAAAATTTTCTAAAATAGTTCAAAATTAGGATCTTGAGCGGTAATAGCAAATTGTAATATAACTTTTGTTAGCCATGTATAAAAAGCAAACTTAAAAAATATATATATTCAATTGATGCCACATTGAGATTGACAGTTGAAAGATTTTTATTCTGCATAAATAAATGTTTTAGAAATACTGGTAAGTAGCAAGCGGAGAAACAGTGATTTAAAATTGCGGTGTAAAAATTTAAAAAAAAAATTTCATTTAAGAAAATTTTACCTTGCCTGGTTGACATTTAGGCTATAAAATATGCAATATATTAAAACCAACTTAAAGTATTTTGAACGTTCTAGATTAAGTGCAAAACAGTGAAAATAAGACGAAATGCATAATATATATTGTAAATATACATAAATATTTTAATTACTTTTAATACAAGGCTATTTACCAAACTGTAAAGTCTATATATCACACAAGTAATTATTCTTCCTTCATAACAAGAAAAATATACAGAGTAGAGCAGGTACAAAATTAGGCATAAAAAAAGTTGAATTTTTTATCAGTAAAATGGAAAAATAAGTAAAACAGAAAACAAAGTATAACTAATATAATTTTGAAATGCAGTAAATGATAAGCAATTTTGTTGATATACACCATAAAACACAACACACAAAAACATGGAAACAAAATTACATAGTTTGAAAAAAAGTTTTAAATCTACTTGTTGATACTCACTAGCAGAATATAAAGTGGCACAAAATATGATAATTTTGAAAATTAAAGATAGTTTAATACTTTTCCTAAATAAAACATAAATATGCCTTTTAAGCTTAAGAGAAAATTTTGAAAAGGAAATCATTATTTGAATGCTTATCTATAAGATTCTTTAAAACCATTTAAGTTTATATTAAAGTTATACTATATATTATCATGAAAAAATTAAAATGATTAAATTGTCCACAAGTTGAATTGTTAATTCTTAACTTCAGCTGCCAAAACAATGTACGAGCACTTTTTCAACAACTAGAGTTAAAAAATAAAATTTATTTTCCGTATTTTGAAGGAAAAAAAGGCTGTTAAAAAGTTATTTAATTAGCATAAACATGGAATGCACTTAAGTAAGTTCTAATATTCTAATATAATTTCAAATACTGAAGGTAAAATTATTCATAATAGAAAAGTAAGTAAACATAGGAAAAGATAAAAAAGAAAGCTCCTAGGATACACAATGCTAAGTAAGAGCATAAAAAGATAAGCAGAAGTCCAAATATAAGCAAGAGCATTATACTTCAAATTAATTTTAGCTATAAATGAAATTATACAAAACTGCATCTAATTTGCATAGTTCAGACACAATTATAGTCATTAAGGCACATACTTCAACACAGTGAAAAAGGAAAGTTCAATAATGTCGCAACCGTAGCAAATTTAACAAGTGTAATTGCACATAGTGACAGTAAGTTTAACATTACATATACTTTCGTATATACTCAACATGATTGCTTCAACGAATTGCTAATAATGAAGTTTGAATGCAAATGACTCTCATAAAAATGTCAACTCATATAGACAATATTTTATGCTACTACAAAATAAGAACAAAACAGATTGTATTGCAAAATGCAAATACTCTTTCTGGAATGTGCTTTACTTAATTAAAAACAAATTAACATAAAAATCATAACCAAGAAACTTTCAAATAAAATATACTTCCTTAATATTTATACAAAATACATACAAGGGCATAAGATGAATCTAAACAGACATGGAAAATCAGATGACTGCTAAAACATTGTTCATGACCTGTTTATAAAATAAAGAAATCACAGAATGATGCAATGAGCGAGCCTCGGAATACAATGGACATATTTTTCCTTTGAATGTAAAGCACCTAATAAAATGTAGGTAAAGTTTTAATGAAAAGCAAGATCATTAATGCAAAAAGGTTAAGAATGTAGGAGGGAATTTCTTTGTTAACATTATGAACTAGTTACATAAAAACTGCATTAGTATTAAGTAGATGAAATAAGTTAGAATCACATTGATTTAAACTTTGCAAAGAAGAAAGAGTGAGACTGAAGTTGAAACAAAAGCTAAAGTTACTTTTGTTCTAAATATTTAAGATGTTTAACAAGGCACTTCTAAAGCAGACTTTCAAAACATTAGAGAAATTCTCTACATTATAACAGCAATGTATTGAAAAAAATAGTAGTTAAATTAAAGATGAATGACTAAGTGCAGAAAAGGGAAGAAACAAACCTTACTTAAGGAGCTGTCAAAACTGTCAACTAAATAAAGTTTAAATAGTTGCAAGCAGACACATTTGCAAATGTGGTGAACAATAACTGAATCACAAAGTGTCCAGCCTACCTTGATTTGCATTCAACATAGTTCAAAACATGCAGAATCTTTAACAGGAGTTTTCCATGAAAACTTAGCAAAAGGAAGGTTCATCAATCTTCTACAATAGTCAAGCTGATGATATTCCTATTACAATTTCTCAAATCTATCTTAGGTAGAAAGATATGTAGTTTATAAACTGCATGAATTTGAACTATTCACTCAATAAATATCTTGATTCACACAATATTTGATATGAAAATCCAATACTCAAACTGCTGCTGTAATTGTAAAGCATTTCTTTACAAAACATCGTTAGATCTTTAGAATGCTTCATCTCTTCTTTACAATAATAAGTCTGTCTCAATTCCACTAAGGCCTTGTGTTTCATGATTCTTGTGGAAGCAATTGTTCACTTTAATAAAGAAAAACTTCATGTATAACCTGATTTTAAGGCTCTTAAAGCATTTTGAATTTTACAAAGAATAGTGATTAAAGAATTACACAACCAGAAATTAATTTGTAGACAAAATCATTGATAGACAAATAGCCAGAAATTTGAACTGAAAAATGCAAGTAAAATTTATTTTTAAAAGCAAATCTACAAAAGGCTTTAACTATAACAATGAATAAAAGAACATTAGGAGTCAAGGAATGCAGTGCATAAAAATATTAAGTTAAATATCATTGAAAGTGCTCTCAGCATTGCAAATAAAATTTTACAGTTTTGAACATAAAATTCGCTTCAGCTAATACAAAGATTGAAAGACTTTTTCAAAGTAAAAGAGGAAATACAGTTTGATTTCAAAGGGTTGACTTAATGATGTTTTTATGCATTTAATGCTATACTTCATGATGCTGATAACATGTATCCAGGATCATGAACTCCAGTAAACTGCTTTCGAAATGCAAAACCTTAAAATCTATAATTACTTTGAAGCTATGACTCTTTTTAAGCAAAGCTCAAGAACACAGTATATTTGAGCTATTTATATTGAAAGCAGCGCAACCGCTTCAACATTTTTACGAAACATTATGACGTAAAAATAGTTATGTTTGATTGTGACAAATAATTATAATAACTGGCAGGATTAATGAACTCTTAAGAATGAAATTTTTAGCTACAGTAAAGCATGTTCTATTAATTGAACAGGTAAACCACAAAAAAAAAAAATAAATAAATAAAAAAAAAAATTAAAAAAAAAAAATAAAATAAAATAAAAGTATTTTTTGAATGTATAAAGATGTCAGGGTAATTAAATATGCCTATTTTATATGCACGTCACAATGGACCACATGAAAATTAGATACCAAGGCAAGGTTTATACAAGATTTAAAAATGGATAAAATATCGATTATGTAACAGTACTTGGATTCGTTTAAGGTGCATAATAGTTTCAGAAATTCTTAGATTTTAGAGTGTGTAAGTATAATTAAACTTTTATGAAGAATATTACTTTGCTAAATGGAGCATTTTTAAATAAGAATATTTTAAGATGTTATGAAACATATTTAACACATTAGTTAACAGCCCCGACAAATGAAAGAAAAATGTACCTGAAAGATGAAATTCATTGTTTATACTTAGCAAAAGATAATAATATTGATTGGAATTCTATGAAATTTCACCCATATAAAAAAAAGCTATGACTACAAATTTGAAGCAAAATCAAAAAATGAATATGTTACGAAAAAATGAACTACTGAAAAAATAAAGAGATAAGATGTCAAAATTTTTTTTAACAAAGTGAAAATATTCGAAAACATTTTTTTTTGGTTGGGGGGGGGAGTGAAATTGATTAAAAGCGATTCTTCTAACCATGAAACATGTTTACAGCATATTTCTTGGCAATTTGTACAATAATATTCTTGTTGATTTTATTTAACGTATATTTATCTACAACCTTGAATACAAAATTTTTTCTTAAAAAATTGGAATGGAAAATACAATTCACTTTTTCTAGTTAAATACTGATGTTTCAGACAGTATTTAACTAGAAAAAGTGAGTTAGTAAAGTATGTTAGTAAAGTATTTTATAAAAACTTAATTACAAAACTTGTGTCTGCAGTTATCTATTTAACTGCTTTCTCCATAGAAGCTTAAAAATGTGAAAAAAAAAACCTTTCTAATCATTTAACTAATTCTCACAGATTACTATTTAATAGTAAAATAGTTCACACACTATCCCCATGGTGCACATCAAAATTTCAGCTCACATGACAAGTCAAAATTATTTTTTCAGAACATTATTAGATAGGCAGAATCTGATGTATTTCCTTTGGAATCTATGACTGAAAGCATAAATTAGTGTTTCCAAGGGTTTCTTCTTTACACAAATGGAAAATAAGAGAATGAAAAAAATATTCACACGTACCCCATTTTCCATCACAAAAACTGGATGTCTGAGTTAAACGTTTTAGAACTCCCAAGAGAGGTAGGTGGCATCTGATGACTTTAAATTATATAGCAATGCGGGGTCAGAAATGCTTTCCTGAAGTGGTAATGTACAAAGAAGCATCATAAAGAAAGGGTGTGTAAGTGAAAAATCTTTTTAATTTTACATGTAAACAAGAATGCTGTCCCCATCATGAAACTTTCTTCTACATCTTATGAATTCTAATTATCCCCATGCCTGCCAAGAAATCAATATCCCCCCCCAAAAAAAAACCCACACACATACACACAAAGCTTGACCGCCATTCCAATTTCCTAATTATCACAAAAGCAAAGCAAAGAGCAAAAATTGCAAGTTATTTTAAAATCCTTGCTTAAATTAATCAAAAATATTTTATTTGTTAGTAAACACAAGAAATTAAAATACATATATATATATTCAATACTTGATGGCAACAGTTAAGAATTTTGAGCCATTGAGATTTTCCAACAACTAAAATCACGTGGAATACGCAAACGACAATCTATTGCAATATACCTCTCTTATTGTTGCTTTAATAAAGCTATTTTTATTTGACAAAAATTGCAGAAATCAGCCCCCCTTGAAGCAATTGACACCAAAATTAAACCAACGTTTGTTTACGTGGAGGTTCATATTTATCCCAAATTTCATCAAAATGTAGCATTGCCTCTCAAGATATAGCTCACCAATGAATAAGAAAGAAAGTTTTACTTCACCACCTCCTTTTCAGATATTGGCACTAAAATCAAATCAAGTCTTGTACCCTCTAAGGTCTATTTTGTAAATAAATTTTTGTTTGGTTCCTTTAATTATTTCTAGAGAAATAGCAGTCACAGGTATTGAGAAAAAACATTTGATTGCTGAACCCCGCTTTAAGCTATTGGCACCACAATTGAATCAGTCCCTGTACTTATTATGGGCAACATATGGATCAAATTTTGTTCGATTCTGTCAGTTACTTCTTGTGGAATAGCAGGCATGCATAACTGAAGAAACGTCTGATTGCTCCACCTCCTTGGAGGAATTTGTGCTAAAAACTAATGGGCAAAAGTTCACATGAGCATATGTGTACCAAATTTCGCAAGATTTCATGTAGTAGTTTTTGCAGTAGAGCGGCCACAAAAAACCAGTCACACACATACAGACAGACATTTTGCAAAAATAGTCGAAATGGACACAATACACCTCAAAACGTTTGAACCTGTCCAATTTGACCAAATTTTGCATGAAACCAATACTTTCTTCTGTTTGTTAGATATAGAAGAAAATAAAAAGCAAAGGGTACAAGGGTCAAAGTAAGTGTTCGAAGCTTTTCCACCGGCAACTGCAAATATTTAGCGCATGGATCTTTGAACAGTCTGGAATACTCCCAGCATCTCAAACATGTCTTGGGTAGGGAAATCATTTCTGACGCCCTATTGCTGTATTATTTTGAGTAGTCAGGATGCATCCTACCCTTGTTAGGAGTTCTGAAACATTTAACTGAGACACCCTATATATATAGCACTGAACCTTTTGTCCAATGTTCAGACAACTATAAAAATGCTTGCTTAGTTTTTCTACCATAAAGGAAAAAAAATGCATTTATCACCCATTTAAAAAAAGCACACACACTTTTTTCGAAATATCAAAAAAGGTATCGTACATTCTCTTTATAAATACTGTATTTGATAGCTTATGATTCCAGAAATTTAGTATGAAATTGCATTGCTATTTAATATTGTAATTTGAGCATTATACACAATCGGCAACAAAATTTTTGTATTGATCTAGTAAAATGGGAAAATTCAAATCTCGGGGATAGCGATGAGCATTCGGGAATATATATATACAGGGTTGGCCACAAAAACTTGTACTGTTTTTATATTACAAGTACATATGGATGTACTGTTTCAACCAATATGCAATATCACAGAAAGCATAGTAAGTGCAGCCTGCTACACACACAAGGAAGAAAAAAATAAGTAATATGAATCAACAGTTTTTTTTACCCTTTAAAATATGCAATTATTTTCTTTTCATTTATTAAATTTTCTTCAGCTATATTTTATTTAGTAGCTATAATACATTTGTCACACATATCTTTGCTTTGTCATAAACAAAAATGGTGGTACATTATAATAAAAAGATAATAGACAAATATAATAGCACAACCTAATGATAATATGTCTTGCATAATATAGACGAACACGTGAATGGCGTTCGCAGAAAATTTTTGGCTCTGTAGAATTTTTTTTTTATCTACTAACATTGATTTAAAAAAAAAAAAAAAAACAAAAAAACCCTTAAACTATTTCTGATTCTTCGGAATCTTGTGCAAAATTAAACTAAAAAATGATGATTTCTTCTTGAAATCGTGATCTTAGTACGCTAATTACTTAAAGACAAAGGAGTAAAGGGTTGCAAATGGAGACTGCTTCTACTATGACTGTATGGTTTTTATTTTACGCAGCCTGAATCGCGTAAGAGGAAAATTCAAGAAATGTAAAATAAACAACTTTACAGTCTATGGAACAGTCTCTATTGGTGAATCCTGCTGTAATTGACTTTCAATGTGTTGAGAGAGAGAGAGAAAAAGACACAGATGATCCAGGGCAGAGTATAATCCACACCTCATTAATTTTAAACTTTTTAAACAGATAATATGCAGGAATATATTTTTTTTGCAGAAATAATTAGTTTTAAACAAATAAGTAGTTTTTTGCTGATTTGTTTACAAAATCAAATATCTTCATAAAATTTTCAAGTAAAAAGCACACAGGTGGCTCATGTTTTATCAGATCTACATAAACTTTTTCACTATGAAATGAAAATAATAACAATGATCATGTGATTGATATTGAGCAAAAAATAATAGTTAAGGCAGTTTTCTTCAGTTGATGAAAAGTAAGCGTAAATTATATGTTAGTGCAAAAAAAATTTTAAGTGATTTAAATTTTTAACTTTTTTTGAAAAAACTTTTTTCATATTTTATTATAAATTAAGCGTGAATTAGGCAAAATAATTATTTGCAGAAAATTTTTCAGTTAGATAAAATGAAAAGCTTTCTGCAAACACAAATCCTAAGTCTGATGATAATGCAGAAAAATGATTCTCCCACAGAATTTTCAAATATTTCGTGATGGGATATTACGTATTTTTTGTAATTTAGTAGATATAATTTTTTTTATGTTGACTAAAAGTTTATGTCATGACAAAATTTTAAATGATATGTTCTATATCATTCTTGGCTCAGCTATTGCATCTTCGTTTCATGAATATGAACAGCATGTATCAAACTTGTCTAAGCTGATTGTTTTATTTTTACACGTGATACCAGATGAGAAACCCTCTAGAGACATTTCCCATATTGTTATTTAATAATTCTCATTTCCAAGCCATTTTTATTTATTTTAGCAAAAAATTCAAACAATATATTTTTATCTTAGAAAACAATGTATTTAATCCCTTATCAAATGCATATTAAAAAAAATAAGCTTTTAGGACAACAGAAATGCTACTTAAAAATAATGCTGTCATTCATAATATGATTGGAACTGCTTAAAAATTGAGTAACTGATGCTCCGAAAAATTTTGCACAAGAAATAATAAAAAACCGCAATGCAAATTTTACAAACAAATATACAATATGAAATCAAATAATTAAAAAACATTACTCACAGGAAGCTCTTTGCTATTTTTGGGAGACAACCATTCAACTTCAGAAACTGTGCTGCCATCATTTTCTTTTCCATTGTCTTCTGCATCAGAGCCTATAATAGGGAAGTTTTCGATTTTTCAATTTTATTTTTATATGATAGAGTAACATGTATGAACATCATAGGAGAAAAAATTTTTTGCGATACGATAAGTAGTATTTTTAAAATTAATTTTTAAAGTTCAAGCGCTTGTGACGTCAAATAGCATAGGAAGTGATGTCATGAGCTCTTCCGATATGGGAGAAGCTGAAGGAAGTGCTTCGAAGTCGACTTCGAAGACGAAATGTAAAAGGCTTATCTCCTCGCATTTAACTCCTCGTGTTTCTGGAACACTAAACCTCTCATCTTCTCGGAAATATTCGAATATCATCATTGATAACAGGAAATATCCAACGTTGTTTAGCACAAATAAACAGATTTCAGAATACACGTGTTTCGAGGTTTCAAGGAACCTCTTTTTCAATTCAAAGGTGTGAGCTTCTAGATGTAAAGACACCCAGCAAAATGTCCCTAGCGAGAACAAGGGATCTTCGGTGGAAGACTGCCCATTAATGCCCTGTGATGTTTCAGAAGAGCGAACTTTTGCGCGTGGATTTTTAAAAATTCATTAAAAATCAATCACGATGCTTTAAAATTCAGCGATGGTGAATTTTTTAGTTTTGAGGGTCAATGAACAATATCCAATAGTCAAAATATGAACATTTAATAGGTTGCAACTTCCCTATTGGGTTGAATAAAATTAATGCATCACAATTTCTACTACAGTTTGCCTGGGCAAATTTAAAATGCTTGCATTCAATAAATATTGCAAACAAAGAATACTAAGGAGTGAGTATGACATGAGTTGCTAAAATTCAATTGCTAATAAGCTTTTCAAATATATTTTTAATTTTGTTCATTTTAACAGAATAATTAATGCATCAAGGGTTTATTTGCTGCTTTTATATGTTCAGGCATTGGTATGTATATTGCTTCTGGAAACATGTTACGTGGTAGTACTGCATGAGCATGTAGTAGAAGGAACATCCAGCCATGATACATTTAAAAAAAATTAGGAGGGAAAGGGATGCAAAAAAGTACAAAATCAATACTTATATTATATTTAATAAATACATACATAACGAGAGAGGGAGGAAATTTACGCTCATGTTTGGTCAAAAGCTGGGCAAGGCGACAAATATAGTCTTACTTACATTTTCATAAATGATTTCAGTAATAATGAATCAGACATAATGAAAACAGTATTTTTAAAAATGTACAATATTTTAAATTATATTACTCAAAGGGAAAATAATATCTATTTTTTGTTTAAAAATTAGGAAAGTCTTAAGGAAAATATTTTTATATGCTGTTTTTAAGCAGGACACTAAAAGTTCTACTTCCTGCAGATATATTTTGATACCCTTTGTAGCTGTTACCTGCACAGATGAATTTTGTTTTATATAAAATCAAATCAAGGTTTATTAAAGGCATAAAAACGTGGCTAAAATATAAAATTAAAGTTTCAAAAAATGCTTAAATGAACTGATGGGATTAGGTTCGCTTGATGGAATTCAGGAAACTTGTGATTAGTCATTAAAAAATTTTATCCTTTAAATTCTCAATACATATTCTAAGTCCACATAATAATTAAAAAAAATACTTTCATGTATAAAGTTTTGTTGTGTGGGTTAACTATTCTGGAATTGAACAAAAACACGTCCATTCTATTTAGGAAATTTTATACATGCATTTTTTCATGCTAACTTTCAACATTTTGCTCATGAAGACAATCAATTAATGAAAGTTTAAGTAAATTTATAAAACCATATATTTCATCCTATCATAAAATTTTAAAGAACAATCTTTTTTTAAAAAATCAGATTGAAAAGTACTGCTAAATTTCTAATAAGCTAAAAAAAATGTGAGAAAATATTACCAGGTGGTGAATAAAAAGCACTTCCTTCATCACTTTGAGATCGAGATAATGCAGGATGTGACAATACAGGCACTCTTTCAATGTCTTGTTTTGCTGCAATATCAAATTTTCACATAAATTGCGAAAAAACAAATGAAATTCCGACATATTTAAAGCTATTATAGTTATGTGCATTAACACCTCAAATTGAGGCTACCTTTCATAAAAGAATGAAAAAAATTAAAATAAGATAAATGTTCATAAACAAACAACAATTGGAAACAAACCCCTTACTGCTGGCAATACAAAAACTTACCACGAAGAAGCAGATGAGATATCAAAGCCAAATTTATTTAACAAATTACATACAGTAACAATGAGAAATTATTAAAAGTACTGCATTCTTTGAAATGGGGAGGACAAGAAAATCAGTAATTAGTTTTGCCTGTATGTATTTCTATATCTGCTCCTGCAAGCAGTGGTATTGAGTTACAAAACTTTTGGACGTGCTTCAGGTTTGCCAACCTTGGAGGAACAATTTGAGGAGCATCAGTGGTGATTTTGAGGAGCAATGTAAAATTTTTCGGAACAGTTTGGCATTTTGTAAAAATCAGGAAAAATAACTAAAACGACTTGTCTAAAATTGTTTTTTGAGCTTTAAAAATTATTTTAAGCACAAGTATAAAAAGTTTTTTTTTAATTAATAAAACCGCTTTAAGTACAAATTCATAATCACTGGTAACAAGCATTTTTAACTTCCCATATTTACATGTTTGTCATGATAAAAAAGCAAAATATATAACCAAAATTAATTTAATTTTGTTAAAAGCTTCATGAGTCATAACTTTGGTAAGCAATAAGACTTAAATTTGACAAATTGTGTTGGCTAAAATCAACTTGGGAACTGGATGACATTTTTGAGTGGAGGTAGTAGTCTTCAGCAAAAAATTAAATGTAAGAAGGGTTGAAAATATCAGTCTACAAAAAGGTATTAATATCTGAGTGGTAGAATAGCATAGTCGACAACAATGAGAGAGTTATTGAAGTGGATGCAATGGGATTTCAAAATGCATAAAAAACCCTCTCCACTGTTATTTAACCCTCACCACCAACAGAAAGAAGTTCATTTTTTCATTCCTAACCAAGAAAGAAAATCTATGTCAGCAAAACACGGATGAGAAGAAGGGAGGTGAGAGGGTATTCGTGCAATCATTTTAAAACTCTTGGGCAAGAAATGTGCTTGGTGTGACAACAAGCATACAATTATTTAACAAAAAACTAAATGTAAGAAGAGTTAAAAACACTACAAGAAGTTAAGGTCTAAGTGGTAGGATGGCATAGTAGACAAAAATACGCCAGTGTTACGAAAGTGGATGCAATCTGATTTCGAAATGCGTAAATGCCATCGTGCTCCGTCACTCTCAAGCCTTTCCCCTTCCCTACCTACGAAATGAAGTTCCTGCATGGGGGACACAGTCAGCAAAAATCCTAACGGGAAGATTGTGGCAGGAGGGAGGTAAAGGGATATTCGTGCGATCATTTGAAAAAGCTTGGCCAGGAAATGTGGCGCAAAATTAATTCTTTGAAGAGACACAGCGTTTTGCCGATTTGGCGGAGCGAATCTGCAAAAATGCAGAGCAGTCAGCAACCCTGGTGCTGTTGGGGAAAGGCAGTCCATGTTACCTTCACATGTAGTTTAAGTACTTCTCGTGTACACTTAAGAGCGGCATGCTGGGTTAGGTGTCATCCAACCATTGACCAGATTTATATGATGGGCGGTATATCTAAAAATCTTACTCACCAAGGAAACAATACAATATGGTGGGTTAAGAAAAAAGCTCAACCATTACATGCAACATGTGGTTATGAATTATCTTGCTGAAACTTAGCAGCAAGCAAGCTGTGAAGGTAAGGAAAAAGAACATGTAGAAAAAACTCAGAGATATAATGCTGGCTAATAAGTTTACCAGTAATGCCTACCACTTTGTGACATAAAATTAATTGCAGAACCATTATGGTTATGCCTAACACAATAGTGTTTCTACAGTGTCTCCAAACTCTAACTTGAACATCTGATGGCAGAAGCGAGATTCATTCAAAAACATTTTCCTTACTGCTTTTTAGTACACCATTGCAAATGCAAGCCCAATGAGATAAGGCCTATGGCAAACAAAGCAATGGACATCTAGAAAACAGTCAGCTGTCCTGCAGATTCAAATTGTTTGTACAGACTTTTAGTTGTTGTGCTAAGATTGTATACTTTGTGATAGGGTTGCAATTGTGGCGCTGATCTATGATTGCATTATTCATTACAATTGCTAATATGATTACCATGAAAATATTATCACAGGATTCATTCATTTATTTTTTTTTGCTAAAAAAATTAGCTAATTGCTTATTGTTTTTTATAATGAAAGGAAGAGGTATAAGATAACAAAGCAGATGTAAGATTATTTTTAAAAGCAAACAAAAGAATCGGAAATCCAAGTTCTATACTTAATTTTAAAATTTTCAAACTTTTTCATCATTTAAATGTCAAGTTTGTGTAAATAGGCATTGTAAAGAGAAGATTAAGAAGTGATTAGGGATAATGCACAGCTGCTGCCTGAAGAACAACATGCTATAAAGTTTCAATAATTAATATTCTATATTTAAAACCTGATAATTTATAAGGTAAAACAAATTATTAATTTGATGAGAGTTCTGAAAGTTTAGGATATCATAAGTATCAAAGTAAATTCATGCGGAAACGAAAATACATATGTACTTAAATCATACCTAAAAATGATAATGCTTTAGATTCACTTGGAAGAACTCTGAAGTCCAGAAACCATGCTTCACCCCAAGACAAAACAAAAGAACATAATAATAAAACAACAGCTGCAGTCTTGTTTGAATTAGCCCACTAAATAAAAGAAAATGGACCACATTAAAAACAAAAGAAAACAAACAAAAAAAAATCATTTTCACATACATTACAAAAGAGAAGTTTAACCGCAGCACAAATTAAATTTCATTAACTTCATTTTTAATCCTTTCTTCACAACACACATAAATCTCACTAGACATAACCAAGAAATGTAAAAGGTATGTAAATAGAGCCATGAGAATCCCCTCCCTTTTTTGTAGCCATTGAAAAATCAGTGTACAAATAAATACATATTCAGGGTTCATACTCATTTTTAAAAGTGAAAATTAAGGACTTTTTAAGAACTCTCAAAATTTTTTCAGGACTTATAGGAAATGATTAGATAACTTTAAGTACACCATTTCAAAGTTTTCCGGGGGAGGGGGTGGCAAAGTACTGGATGCATACTATATATACACATACACAAATGCATAACATTGTTTCCAAAAAGCAGGGAGAGGCAAAATTGACTAGGATGTCCCATTATGAGTAAATGAAATTTCAAAATTTCATACATCACAGGGATGAGTGTGGTCAAAGAGCAAAAAAAAAAAGAAAAAAAAAAAAAAGAATTCTTAAAATCAAGCAGAAAAGGGATAAGATCAAAATAGCCCCAGAGTCCATGACATTCCGAAATTCAACAAAAAATGGCTAATTAACCAGTTTCAAAGATAATGAGAATTTTTTTTACCTATTAATATGCTAGAAATGATTGGGTAGCAATTAATACAATATGTGGCACATATTGTTCGTAAAGTATAGTACTTATTTCTCAAATTTCAGTTATAAAAAAAAGATCAGGAAAATGGGGATAGCTGTAGAAAATTAGTAGTATATTAAAGCGTTATTTTTTTAGCATACATTATTGGAGTGAGAGGCAAATTAAAAGATAAGAACTAAAATCTCTTATCATCAAGATGTTAAAACTATGGTTTTGTTATTATTGCTTTTCATTTGCTATTGTTACTAAAATCCCATTTTGTACAAATTTGTTATATTGCACCATTTCTTGCAAGCTTCTTTATTTCTATATAAATTTAAATTTTGAAAGAAAGGCAGCAATTTCTAATCCCTGAATCTTCTAATAAAGGGTTGGGGGAGCCAGAGTTCAATCTTAGCAGCATCACTCAATATCAATTTTTAATAATTTTTAATTAAAAACATTTTAATTTAAGGTATCGAAAATGAGAACGTAAATTTTAAAATTAGGTTTGTTTGTAAAACTTTACAACAGAGTGAAAAATCTGAGTTTTCCTTATGTGGTAGAATATACTATTCACAGCGAAAACTGAAAATAAATAAATGTATAATTGGTTATCCTTTTTTCTTGCATTGGAACTCATAATTTGGTTTTAAAAACTTCATAATACTATTTAAGAATCAAAAAACCAATTTGAAGTTGCTTCATTAAATCAGGAAATTCCAAATAATTTTAAAGGCAGTAAAGCCTAACCTAAACCGTTAAAGGTTCACCATAATTATTTTGAACGCTTTCTTAAATACATTAAAAAAATAAAAAAAAAATAACCATGCCACAACCCCCCCCCCCCCCCGAGACTAGGAGTTGGACCACTTTAAAATTCTCTTTTGTCTTTTTTGAAAAAATAAATTTAAGAAATTAAAATATTATTCAAATAAATAATACAATAAACAGCTATAAAGTAGCACATGGTGAAAAAACCTTCCAACATTTAAAATGATTAAAATAATTGCAAGATGCAAAAACATTGAAATATCAAACATGGAATGCAATTTTAGGCAAAACAAGAGTTTGACATCATTAGTATGTCTCCCAAACATACTTTTTTGGCAGATATTGAGGAGGATGAAGATTTGCGGGGCGGCGGGGGGGGGGGGGGGTAACAATAGAAAAAATAAGAAAACAGGGACCAAAATTGATATAGTTTTTAAAAAATTAAGGAAATTTTTAGAAAATTATGGACTTTTTAAGGGTTTTTTGGGAACTTAATTTTGCTTGATGAATTTCAGGGTTTTTTAAGGAAGCACGAACCCTGATACTTCACTATTGCAAAATTTGTGTAAATCAATTGTTTGTATAGAAGCCTCCAATGTTTTAGAATATACATCCCCTGTGAGAAAAGTATTCAACCATTTATTTTTTTGAATTTATTTATTTATTTTTTTTTTTCATGAAAACCAGATGGCTATGAATCAAGCATGCTTGCATGAGCTGATATTGAACCTTAATGCAAATGCAGGATTTTTTTCTCAACTGTCAATTGTGTCAGTCACTGGCAAGCAGAGTTTGACTGAGTTAGAGTGCAATAATCTCATGGGAATTTTTTGTTTAAAAAAAAAAGACTGAGTAATGAGAGTAGTAACCCTACAACAAGTTTTTGGAAAATGGACCACAACCAAGTAGAAACCATTCAAAAGAAGCAGAAGGTTTTTGAATCTGCATCTTTTGAATAAAGATTCTGCATCTTTTAAGAGCAGGCAGTAACGTTTCCTAGCACATTTCTCACACTTGATTTCAACTTTTCGGCAAATAAACAAACAAACTACTATAGCTAAAGAGGACACTTACTCTCTTGATATGGCCCTTTGCAACTTCTGGCTGTTCCACAAACTCAATAAGCAATTGAGTGATTAGTGTTGCAAGGACTGCTTTATCATTGTACTTGCAATTATAAAACCTGAAGAGGGCACTGCATTTTCCGTCAAACTGTTTGCTAGTGACTGATAGTATTGAAAGACGGGGAAAAAAATCACACATGCACAGAGAGGTTTCAAGTTGGCACATGTAAGCATTCTTGATTCATATCCATCAAGTTTTACACAAAAATAAGGTTGGATACTTTTCTAACAGTGGTGCACATTGAAATTTTATACTGAAGCAGCATTTTTGAGCTACTTTAAACCTTTTATTTAGTTTCAGCTGCAGAAAAGTCAGAATTATAATATCAAAGCGAAATGCTGAAACTTCATTATTTAAGGTAACAATAACAATATGCTACATTTATTATTATTTACGAACAGTCAACGTTTATTTTTTAATATTTTGCTCATACTTTGCTAGTTTCCTTCTTGGTTTTGTATTTGTAAGGTTTGGTTTTAAATGAACTTCTTGTTTACATACATTATATTTACCTTTTCTACAACTTAATTTATTCATCTTTACAACATAATAAACTGGGTAATTCCTCTTAAAACTACTCAAAAAAAAAAGTAAAAAGAAAGATAAGAAACTTTTATTTAAGAGAGTATTTTCCTTACATCTCCAACAGAAGTCGAATTTTAAACTTTGAATCATAAGAGCTATTTTACATATAAAGTTGTCACCACAAAAGGAATGAAATGTCATAAGAGTTGCCATAAATTAGTATAATATTAAAAATATGACATTTTAAGTAAAAATCTGATTTATTATATCTTTCATTAATGTTCTCGCATATTATCTTTTTTTTTTTTCCGTGTACATTTAACTTTTTTTTCAAGATGTATTAACTCTTTTTCAGGTGTATCAATAAAAAAATCAGTTACAAAGCCTGATAACCAGGCTCAGATCTATAGACTTGCAGACCCTGCAGTGCAGGGCACAAAAATTGTAGATCTGAGCCCGCTGATGACAGTTGAATAAAATGATATCAAGGCATATAATGATGAACAATGTCAGGGCTTAAAAAGAATGAAAAAAGATACTTTATATAGATCTCACTTCAAAATGCCTTTAACATTGCAGTTCTTCAATGGCAGATTTGACCCCAAATATGTGGCAGTTTAAAGTACTTTAAGGGTGATGCACCACCAAGTCATGTTATCACATTGTCTCTGAAAAACTCAGCAGCCATCTGTACAGTATGCTACAAATATGATTTATTGAACCACATAGATTCTTTCTTATATTTTGATACCCAACCCTTAAGCTTTATAGCAATTTCAGAAACTTTATCTTTTTAGCTCAAGACAAAGTGCTTGATTATGTTTTAGACACCCTATTTAACATTGCAGCAAACACATTTCAGAGATGATCCCTAGTTACACCATTTGAATTTGCATAATTACTGGCATTTTGTTACCTTTTACACAAAATTAGAAAATCTCCTTTCTTCCTCAGCATTCATCCTGTAGTAGACATTCAACTAGCTCACTGAGAATTTAATTTTAAATGCTTCAACAACAATTGCTCTCAAAAACTTCATAAATGTGAAAATTTTGCGTCATACTTGTGTGCAATGCAAGACTAAGCTTTTGCAATTATTTCATGCTTGAACATGTAATGTAAAATGGTCAAAAATGAAATAAATGCCCATTCTTTGATATTTCCAGGTTTTGCAACCAAATTTTCAAACTTTTAGAGGTGTTTTAGAGGTTATCCAATTTTTTTTTAATTTAATAGACATAAATTTAACAATATTACTTCTCTTCCTAACATGTTTGATATGGCATTTAAGTAACGAAAAGTAATTTTTACTTTAACAATTTTGAAAAGTTTAAGAATATATTGAATCAAAAAACTTGTGTTTCAGGCAAGGCAGATCATGTATGGATAATGTGTTTGTAGTAAAACAAATAGTTGAGAAGCATCGAGAATTTAATCTAGATACTCATATGATTTTTATTGATTATAAAAAGGTTTTTGATCGTGCAGATAGAGAGAAACTGTGGTCTATAATGGAAAAAAGAGGCGTTCCTAAACATCTAATCCAGGCCTGTCAGTCTCTATCAAAATACAGACACTCATTGATACAGAGAAAATCAAAACTAATCAATGAGTACGTCAAGGCTGTGGTTTATCCCCAACCCTTTTCAATATTTATATTGATGATATCATGTGTACTTGGAAAGCATTAGTTAATGCTAGTATTAACCTGAATGTGTCAACTTATGTTAATACATTACTCTTTGCTGACGACCAGATTATTATCCAATCAAATGAAGACAATCTTCAGATCCACCTATATACTCCATAAGATATGCCAAGAATATAATGTGAAGATCTCAATCCTGAAAACTAAAACTATGGCATTTAGGGAGAAAGATCCAATTAGAAGTAAAATTGTTATTGATAATAGAATTATTGAACAGGTGAAGCACTTCAACTACCTAGGATGTGACATCATCTTTGACCATGACAATGATGTCCAAAACTAACTACATAGGTTTCAACACTTATGTAGAACCCTTATAAGAGCCCAAAAAGGAAAAACGAGGAAGGAAACACAACTGAAGATCTATAAAGGTATGGTTGTGCCAACCTTACCATATGGCTCCAAAACATGGACTTTGAACACTCAAGAAACTAGTAGAACAGCAGAGATGAAATATTTGTGATCAAAAACATTTAAGAGAAATTTCTTGGAAAATGACCAGCATGGTAGTGCATGGGTTTCTGAGGGTAATAGTCTGCTTAACAACAAACTAATAATGTACCATGCACAGCTTTTGCAATTATAACAACCAATTTGATTGCAAAGTGACAAAAATCAAGAAATTTTTGCAAGAAGAAAGGTGGCCGGTTTATTAAGGAGGCTATTTGGAGTAATTACTTAATCGAGGACAAGTTAGCAAAAAATTACTGCAGAGAAATTCTGTTCGATAGGTATTTAAAAGAAGGAAGAGGGTTCTTTGCATTACACTTCAAAATAAATAAAACTTTACTAACATCATGTTTTATAATTTTACAATATAATTAACATTTAACACATTCAGACTAGCAAATGTAGTAGTTGCACTGAACATTTTTATAAAACATTTTAAATGTCTTTATGCATCACACAAAAAAAAAAAAAAATATATATGAAAGTACTAAAAATAAAGCAAATTGATGTTTATACTTTATATGCAAAAAATTTCCCTGAAAAAAAATTAAGTAAAATTTCCCTGTAAAAATACAGAGAAATTTTACTTCAGAGAATGAAACAAGAACTTGAGAAATTTTTTTACACATTCTAAATAAAAGGACATTTTTTAAGGGGGAAAAATGATTCATTATATTGTTCATTTTTATACTTGTATCTTAACTAATTTAAGCTGTATACTTGTAACTAATACAAAAACTAATTATGTTCATAACAATGAAAACTAACCAAAAATCTGAAATAAATTAATTTGACAGCAAAACTTTAGTGAGCTCGGGGGGGGGGGGGAGAAAGCAAGAACTAAATATGTAGTATATTTGGCTCTTTGAAACCAAAAACTTTGGCTTTTGGTGCCACCAAAATCAAATTATTTAAATTTAGCTTTATGAAAACAAAGAGATGGATACAATAATTACAAAGCACAGCAAATACTCAACCTGCTGCCGTTTTAGCTTTTGTGAGTGGAAAGGGCGTATATAAGGGAGGGGCTGAGGGGGCCCGGGCCCCTTCCAAAGTCAGGTTTTTTTTTTTTGCCAAAGGTATTCTTGGCTTTAGTTGCTCACAAAGAACTTCCATACTTTTAGCTCCAAAAAAAAAAGAAGAAATAATTATGATAGTGATCGTAAAAATAATAAAAAGTTAGATCAGAGATTTCCGGTAACAATAATATAACCAGACTATAGGATGCTGTGAGAAAATTCTAATTCTTCAAAGAGTGTCGCGTGAATCATTAAAGTTTGAGAACCTTGTGTTAGCTGGGTTGCTACTAGGCAATGGTGTTCAAAAGGGGTCATTGGATCTGTACCCTTTAATCAAGAAAAGAACGTGTCTTGGGAAAGCGAGGTTGTTTCAATAAAAAGAAAAGCAAATTATGTTGGGGGAAAAGATCTCAATTCTTCCAAGAAGAAATCTTGAAATTTAATTTTTTTTAAACAGATGCAGCTTATTGCTTAGCAAATTAAGTTCCCCTCTCTTTCTCCCTCCTCCCTCTTTTTTTTTCCTTAGTCTGTCTGACAAAAAGGGTCTTCAAAATGTTTCTCTCCTTTACTTGTGTCTCCTGCAAGAAGTTGAAAATAATTTTCAGTTATTCAGTTGGAGTAATGATGGAAAGTAACGTCCTAAAGAAACATTTAGGCGTTTTTCAGACATCAATTTCAAAACTTTTCTGGAGGAGGGTCCCCAAACCAGCACCTCTTCCCTAAGGTTATTACAAAAAATAGTCTGAAATTGTGCCTATAAGATTTCAATTTTGAAAAGTTTCGGAGGAAGAGATCCCTTAAACCTCTCCTTTCCTACAAACGTCTCCAAAGATGACCTGAAATTGCGTTTTACCTTTCAGAGAAGGATTCTTGAAGAGAAGAACCTTAAATATATATATATATATATATATATAAGTTACTGACTATTTATCGTGTTATTTCGTCCAACACTTCATCTCTTTCACTCCCCCCCCCCCTTGCCCCACTTTTATTTATTTTTTCTTTTCCCTAGTCGTTCTAAAAATAGGAAAGTCTTCAAAATGCTACACTTTGCAAGCCCCCTCCACCCACCAAAACCATTAAAGAGCTTCTCAAACCTCGTTTTCAGGGCTTCAATGTCAAAAAATTTTCAGGGGACAATACCAAAAACCTTGCCTTCTGAAAGCATCGAAAGTCGTTTAAGATTGTTTTTATGGAGCTTCAATTTTGAAAAATAGCCGAACCCCTATAACGTTACCAAATATGGTCCACAATCGCGGTTTTAAGACTTCAATTATGAAAAAATTTTGGATGGAGGGTCCCACTGCTCCTGTATGATATCTGAAAGCGAAAAAAACTAGTTTCGAAAAATTTAAGGTGAAGAGCGTTTTAATCCCTCCACCTAGTATCACTGAATATCTCTTTAAAACTTCGTTTTTTAGGACTTTAATTTCAAAATAGTTTTTAGGGAGAGCCCCAGAACCGCCCAGCCCGTAACATTAATGAAGTTATTCCGAAACTGCGTTTTTAGAACTTCCATTTCGAAAAGTTGGGCAGAGGGGTGATGGATTTTGCTCTATTTTTTAAAAAAAATCAATCGAGGGCAACTTCAAAAAGCCCCCATTCCTTTCATTACACTAACATCAAAAAATATAGCCTATAATTGGTGTTTTAAAGATTTCAATTTCTAAAAATTTCTGCAGAAGGCCCCCCCCCCCCCCCCCCCAAATTTTTCTTCTCCTTAGCATTACCAAAACCATCTAAAACTGTGTTCTTAAGACTATAATTCCACAAAAATTTCTGGGGGAGAACACCAAAGGACTTCCCTCCACCACCTTAAACCGAAAGTGAGAATTTTTAAGAGTGCCCTCTTAACACTATTTGTTGCACCAACGGGTGATAGTATGAAGTCCTTCCCTCACCTCGAAAAAAAAAATCATGGCACTGTTGCTCCCCCTCAAAAAAAATTGGAATTGCAAAAAAAGTGCAGGGGGGGGGAGCTAATCTTGGTTATATGGCCTCCTCCAAAATAAAAACATATATACGCCACTGGTGAGTGGCCTAATAAAATTAATCAAAAAATGTTGCAAACTGTACTATAAAATAATTGTTGTACAGGCACATACTTAAAAAGTCTTTCGTTTTTCTTTTGTAGCTGTAGGTTTGTTTGAACCTGAAAAGCTCATTTACAGCTGAATTTAGAAATATTATCGAAGAAAGACGAATAATTTTGTCAATTCCCATGTTGTGACATCTGAAAGTAACTGTTAGGTTCATGTGGCTCAAAAAAAAAAAAAAAAAAAAAAATCAATTGATGCTCAGGGAAAAAAAATGCTGATAATCAAAATAGATTTTCTGCCTTGAATAAAAAAATAGATCTCCAAAAAATTAATAGCACATCTCTGTTTAGCATGAAATACTCTATTTCAAACCACTAAATGAAGTAGCAATTGTATATTTACTAAAAAACAATCTCTGAAGTAAATTTATTTCAAAACATTTTAGATTTAAAAAGTTACTTTCTGTGAATCATACTGAAAGAAATGATACTTTCAGTTTTCCACAATCAGGAGAAAATAAATTGAGGCATTGTCAACAAAATTCTAGTCTACTCTAGGGCCTGTATCATTGTTATTTTTATTCTAGATTTTTCTAGAGTGATTGTATGCATCACTTTGGGTAAAATAACTCTCCAATATTAAATAATAAAAATGTATAAGATAAAACGGCATGACAAAAATAAGGTATGGCTAACGAAATTTATCCACAGCTGCTTCATTTCATAATTTTGTTCCATATATATATATATATATATATATATATATATATATAATTTTTTCTCCTTGCCAAAAGAAGAATTCAAAAAATTCTAGTCCAAAAATTGCTTTGTTTTTTGAACAGTCGGATGAGGGCTTCATTACTACATGAAGGAAAATAATTTTACAACCAATAATTAAGGTATGTAACGTATAAAAAAGGAACAGAATTAAAATGGTATTTAGCATTAAGGTTTGATAGAAATTAATATATCCATAGGACTGTACAAAAATTGCACATATTTCAAAATTGTGTAGCTAAAGTCATGCATAATTGCATAGAAAGGAAATGTGAAAGGAGGGCACACTGCGGTCACTCAGTATATGAAATGACTTCATCCACAACATTAAAAAAAAGTTTTTTTATGAAACATCTTAAGCAAGAATGACTCCAAGATTCACTTCTTATGTATAACATTTGAAGCTACATAAATTCAATATGCAATTTAGCAAAAAAGACAAAAAATAATAAAATAAAAACATAGTACTTTATACTCACTGAATACAAAAACACCTTAGCAATTATGAATGCTGAAGTCCCAGCAGTAGTGACCTAAAAGAGAAAAAATACATTGTGAATGTAATTTATTGTGTAAAACAAATGTATTATATGAAATACAACATGAAAAAATACTTTTCCAAAAGAATATAATTTGTTATTTGTAGTCCCAAGAGGAATATTGCTTACAAAAATTTACAATATACAATTTGCTAAGACACGCACAAACATACAGGGTGGTTCGACAGAAACTTTTTTTGTAGATGAAACTCTAACGGGCTATCCAATGAAGTAAACGAACATAAGTTTCACACATGATTGTTTACAGTTTAGTGCTGGAGATTGTGATGATTTTAAACAGTACAATCAACTGTTAGAACTACAGGGACCAAATTTTTAAATTTTCGAATGGCAACATTCACTATTTCTTTGCAATGCAAAATGACGAGCATGTTGAAAACCCAAATGGCATTGGAACATTTGGTATGTTGCGTAAGTATTGAGGAGCTGATTTCACTAGCATTATTTTTATTAACAGTAGCTGAAATAATTAAATGACTAAACATAGGTTATTGTACAATTGTATCTTCAAATCTATATTTTTTAAATAACCCAATTTCAGAATCCCGAAATTGGAAAGATCCAGAAACCAGTACTTTTCTCCTTAAATGTTATTATTATTTCATTTTTTTTCCAGCATTAAAGGTCAAAAATTGACGTTCAGAAATTGCTTGTTGAAAACACAGTACTTTCAGCTCAGCC
This sequence comes from Uloborus diversus, assembly GCF_026930045.1. NCBI lineage: Eukaryota > Metazoa > Arthropoda > Arachnida > Araneae > Uloboridae > Uloborus > Uloborus diversus. The sequence goes on from NC_072733.1 coordinate 76,523,021, forward strand.
TTTTTTAAAAATGTTTTTTTTTTTGCTGCCACATGTTATGCGCAAATAAGCAATGAGTTGTAATTGTACAGCAATCTTTTAACGTCTGCTTTTGGGTTTTTTTCCTCTCATAAGTATGCAATACAAAGCCCACTGAACAAAAGAACAAAATTATTTTTAGTAAAAATATGATTTATTTATTGCGTCAATCAGGTCATTGCATAGTAATAAAAAGTAACATTAGCCTTATACGCCACGGGGGCAATTTACAAAAAATAGCAATTTTGTCCCACACATAATGCCTCATATATTTCATTAAAAGTAATAATTTAAAAGGGTTATGAACAAAATTTTGTTGCTTAGCAAATTAAAAATGTATGTGTGATTCCTAAAGCAAAAAGATTTCGACATTACCTTTTAAAATTATTACGTTTATGCACTATCATGTATGGGACAAAGAGACTATTACTTTTTTTTTAATGGTTTAAAATATTGTTTCTCAACAAACAATATATGTTTCTTCTACATTGGAACCTTTGCTTTCAAAACCTACAATTTATTTTGTCATTGCTAAATTAATAGATCAAAAATATTCACTAATTCATAACAGCAAGTTGCAAGAGGTCGACTTTGGATGTCCCGCATGCAAATAAATTAAATTTCAAGTAACAAAAATTATGTAATAAAAATATATCAGGAGCATCTTTGTATCAAATACAAAGATTAAAAAATGTGCTTACTCCTGTTTAATTAAAATAGTAAGAGAAATGACAAAAATTTGGTGAAATTTCAGCTTCTGATTGTCCCGCACAAAGGCCGTGGAATGGCCAGCTGCAAATTGTCTCAGTCTTTTGTTTTAGCAGTATATAGTATACTTTCATTTATATTGATCAAAACAATAAAGGAAATCAAGCGCAACATTAGTGAAACCAGGAAAAATGTGACCTCACGACAAGAGAGTTTTTACGATTTTTTGAGTCAGAATCCAAAATCCGGAAAAGTCGCGGTCCCAAACATTCCATATTGGACTCCCATACTGAAAATATAAAGATTCTTGCAAGTAATGCAGAAAGACTGCACTATAAGTACATATATTTGCTTGCAGTTGAATATTACTTGCAATTTTAAAGCATTGTTGCACATGAGAAGCACTTTTCACGTATCTACTGTTAGTTATCTATATTAATTTTTCTTAAGCAGAAGAAAAAAGTCTGAGCAAAAATGTCAAGTTATTTTTTACATTTTTTTAATGTCCTTATTGAAATAGTAACTTTATTAATCTATTCCACGCAAATTTACAAAATAAAGTGAAGTATTAATAATTGCTTGAAAGTGACATTTCCCACAACAATACTTCGAAAAATTGCACCCAGTCAATTTTTTTTGTGCCACAAGAGTCTGACAATTTGTTAAATTCCACTACTTCTCTTAATCTCAACAAAAAGAGAAAAGCATGAAAATATCGCAGGAATTCCACATTTCTGAAGAATTAAATACATGGAATATTGCTAATTAGTGGAAAAATCACATGTATGTGCTACTTACAATTTTAAATCACAGAAGCGCATATTTTTAGACAAAAAATCCTACACAGCCAGAGGTATACTTTCGATTCATTAAGCACAAATTATAACTTGTAACCTCTTATTTAAAAAAAAATATATCATGGAAAAGAAAAATAATTTTAAGTATAATAATGTGTACCATAACCTGAGCAAATAAACTTCTGGACAGTAATTTCCTTTTCAAGACTATGAGCAAATTAAGTAACAGTTCCTCTGAGTACCATTTACATAAATGCAAAACTAAATAGTTAAAATGCTCATGTACTGAAAAATAACTTACTGCAACAACCCACCAATGAGATAGTCTAATAAACACATAAAAAAGTAGTATCAGAAAAAGTCTTGCTACAGCTAAAACCTATAAAAAAGAAAAAGTTATTTTCAATATAAAAAAATATTTCAAAGCACATATGTAACAAAGATTAAAACTTTTTTAATAATACTTACAACAACATCAAACATTGAAGATTGTATCTGATAGTCTAAAACTTCGTTTTTGAAAGCTATACTGATTGTATTTTCTCCAGAAATCTGGAAAAGATAAGTCATTTTATTTTTTTTTAATTTATTATTCACTATTTAATATGAAATAGGATCATTTAAACTATGATTACTGGTAAATGGTTTAAAATGTGAAAATTATGTTTTTCTTTCTTTTGTAAAAAATTTCTATTAATTAAAATATAATGGAAAGATTTCGAGTTCCGGCACAAAAACTCTCAAATTACCTAAAACTTCTCTGCATCCAGGATTCTATACCAATTTTTTTCCATGCCCTTTTTACAAATTATACTTTTTTTTTTTGAACAAACTCACAGCTCATAAAAGGAGTTTGTTTCCTTGAGCCATCTGTTTCTTCACACAAGTGTATATTTGAAGAAATATCTTGGCCACATTTTGTGATTCGAATACAAAAAAAAAAAAAGATTTTTCCAGTTTAAAAACTTTCAATACAGTTTAGAAATATATAACAGCCCCCATACCAAAAAATAGCCTTCCATATAAAAGGGCATTTTAATACAATTAAAAGGACACTTTTGATTAGAAATTTTGTAGTAGAGAGGAATTTTTTTTTTCTCTTTTTGTTATATTACATGCATACAAAATTCAAGCATTTTTCAACAGCAATTGTTTTTTAAATAATATTATAAGCAGAAGTGACACAAGGGCAGCATAGGAGAAAACCAAGGTTTTACATAATGCTACTTTTAACTTATTTGTTCTCAAACACTGCAAAATGTGCAAAACATTCAGTATCATGTTAGATTTACTGGTTCGTTTCTGTAGCCTAAAATAATAGTTATTTGAAGTATGAAGTGTCTTCTTCTAAACCAGCAAATCCCAACCTTTTTCCCTTTGCAAACCTCTTCGAAAATTCGAAAAAGCTGGCGAACCCATTGTGCAGTAAGTGATAAGTAACAAGTAAAAACACGTGCCATCATACACACAAACACAAATTTTACTATGCATTTTACTCATGTACACACATGCATAATAAATTTTGTGCATGTGTGTGTATGATTTTCTTAAAGTTGGATGTTACTCATTAGTTCATAACAGGAACAAAAACAAAATTGCAAAAAATAGAAGTACAAACATCGCTACAAACTAAAATGATGGGTAAAAAATAAATGCATATCAAATTCAAAAAAAAAAAAAAAAATGAACTGATAATTTTTGTTGAGCTTCAGTCAATATTTAAAAAACTCTTTAAATGGGATTAGTGGATCAAAAAAAGTTCAAACTTTTGCTAAAATATCTGACTGTTTCAGTTTTATTTATGCGCATAACAGTCAATCAGAAGTCAAATAAAGAATGATCTATAAAAATACCTTACAAAAAACTTTCTCAGAATAACTAAAGGTTTTTTTTTTTCTTCTGGAAAAGTAGAAATTAAATTTATCTCTTCTTTAAAAAGACTACGAGTCCAGCTGTTCGAGATGGATATACTGAGTACATTAATCGTTTGAGGGCCGAAGAATTTCCATGTTTTTGTACTAAATGCGGGGAATAAAATGTGTATATTAAAAAGTAATATAAATGCCTATAACTGAACTATAATTATTTCACAAAAGGTAATTTTTACAGGGGTCTGGCCAGAGGAAATTTGGGTCCATTAACAGATCCTTCACAAAAATCCGATTATCCAAACGGACCCTTCACAAAACTCTGATAAACAAAAACGTATCTTTCACAAATTGTTTATTGAAAGAGCAATTCTCAAATCAAAATAATGCATGTTTCCGTGAATAAAAACAATAATTTTTGGAACCTTTTTTAAAGTTAAATGAGAGGGATCAGCTTGTACAAAATCTGCTAATTTTGCAAAAAAAAAAAAAAGGGCACTCTTGTGATGCTCCTGCAAGCGACAAATTATTACAGCCAAACAAATATAATGCTTGTTGTTTGTTTCTTTGAAAGAAATTAACAGCTGAAAGTCTGTTTGGTTGGTTTGGGTCTGCATTTGTAAACTTCTCTGAAAAAGCATCAACCTTCTCTGAAAGGGTGTCGTAAGCATTTTTCTCCCCGCTCATGATTTAATAAGCAATAATATACAACAAAATGAAGAACTTAGAACTGGAAAGGATAGTAAGGGTGGGGGGGGGGGAAACGTGATCGCTTCAGATAAAGTTACCAACTTCAAACTTATCACCACTTAGCGTCTGGTGGTGTGATGTTTAACTGTTATTTTGGGAGAAAGTTATATGGGTTTGATTTTTCGATGCTAAAGAGGATAATTAACTAAAAATAAACTCTTATTTTCCTTTTTTTTTCTTTAGATGTCTAAATTTTGAAAAATGCAATCTTTTTACATCCGATATGAGAATTATATTTTATTCTTTTTTCAAGCTAACTTAACTTTATTAGGATACAACTAAATGAAAAGCTCTTTATTTTTGTAACAACGCTTATTTCAAGTTTTTAAAGCAAAATTCCATTTTCTTATATGAGTCAAAACTTTAAATGCTGAATCATTTTTTTTTTTTTTTTTTTTTGCTTCAACTGTCTCCAGATATTATTGATATGTTTATCATGACAGTAAAATGCAATTCTAAAATGATTTTATCAAAAATATTTCTTTTAGAAGCCGATTTTATACTTTTGATGCCTTCATTTTGATGATTGCGATCTTTTTGCATCTGCTGTGGGAATCGGATTTTTTGAATTTTCGATGTTTAGTATGCTTTGTTAAGAGGTAAACAAATATTTTTTTTTTGTAAAAATCACCAAATTCATAAGTTTTAAATGAAATTCTGTGCTCTTTAACAGTGTCTTGGGTCAAAAAGTTAAATGCTGAACCCCTGCCGGATTTTTTTTTCTTACAATTATTTTAAATACTATAATACATATAACATTTCTAGTATAATTTAACATAATGTAGAATGGTTGATAAATATTGATACTTGATAAGTGCCCATCTCCCAGAGCGATGCCCCCCCCCCCCCCCCCCCCAATACTAGAAAAACACTCAAAAATGATATTCTCAACAGAAAAGAGGGAAAACACTCAACTTTAAGTGCCAATGATGCAGTTAGTGCCATCTCAAGATCCTAAAATTTCGTTTTTTACAAAAAAAAAAATTGCAAAATTATTTCATTTTTCACAAAAAAAAAAAAAAAAGACTGTGAAAAATCCTGGACAGACCTCTGTTTTACCAACAGAAGTATTTTTCAACTCGCTTATTACAAGAGAAACTTGAATTTCATGAATTGATTTTTTACAGACAGCGTAAATTAAGGTTGTATGGTTAAATTCTGTTTTTTTTTTTTTTTTGCTGCGAACTTCACACTCGAGGAAGCTTCACCCAGGAAAGTTTTCTAAAGTAATTTATTTTTTCATTCTTTCTGTTGCTAGCCATTTTTAGTTGCTAGCCATTTTTCTCTGTTTCAACAATAAAGCTTGATGTAAATTGTAGCCTATGCAGTGTGAAAATCGTAGCAATAAACGACAGCGCAATTGCTCTTTCTACGCATTTTCGGCACATTATGAGAGATGTGCAATAGCTCTTTGTTGCATTCAATTGATAAAGAAACTAAACATCAAATATTCGTTAAAGATGTTTCAGACGCTCAAATCTGCTCCATGTAATGTTTCTATCATGTTTAATCAACTTTTCCATCAAAAGTTTCTAAGAAAAAACCAAAGAATTCATATTCTTTCATCTGAATACATTGTATTCCAAAGAGGAAGGTTTTCGGCATGGCTTCTATTTTCTAAAATTCTTAATGAATGTGGTAAAACCCACGCTTTGTAACTGCACTCTTAATTCTATCAATGTAAAATTTGTCAAAATTTTCATGTAAGAGTTCAAATGTTCAAAAGACAAATGAATAAATGATGGAAAAAAAAAACAAATATGTACAATTATGAAAAATTATTTTGAAAAAAAAAAAATGAAAGGGAAGAACCAAGGGAGCCTTTAAGAGTGTGTTACAAGTATTTATAAGCAGCAGAATACAAGAACTAAAAACAGTTGGTCAAATAACTCCTGCAGAAATTCTGTGACGATTGATGTTATGCACGTCTCTAAAACTCTTATTTCCTTCACCGCTCTAGGATATTTTTCCTAAAAACTATGGAGCTGTGAGCAATGAGCATGGAAAAAGGTTTGACTGATATGTCTCTGCAATGGATCACAGATATCAGGGTCATTGAGCTGAGTGAATGCTCGCCAAACACTGCTGGACTATTACGAGATATCCTTCTTTGATGTACAAAAAGCAATAAAAAGTAAAGCCTTTTCATCAATAGGCTAAAAGTAACTGCTGCTTTCTGAAAAATAACCAAATAGTTGTGTAACAAAACAGGACCAATTTAATTACATTTATGTTACAGTTATGTTTCAAAAATCAGAGGTCCTTTTCACACATCCTGTGTCTTTTATGCGCTAGATCCCATCAACTCACACCAACCCCATAGTAAGACAACTAGAATGAACAATTTCAAAGCGCACAGATTAGTCTCCCACTAAAAACTGGGCTAGATGACAATTCTGTTGTTATAGTAAAAAAAGCTTCAAATATGTACAAGATACATAAATTATGGTACCTAGGGGTATGTCATGCGTTTCTTACTACACTGGCTGTCTATCATTAGAGAAAAAAAGAGGAGAGATTTTCACCCCATTTCACACTTAGCAACAATTAAGAATCTTGTTCAGCAGTAGATTTACTGACATGTCTACAGTAAAAATAAAACGAAGGTAAAGCACTAAGAAGCTCGAAGCATGAGCAAAACTTTAGCATTTAAGCTGCTTTTTAGGGATTTAAAGTTAAAAAAAAGTCATTTTCAAGAAACAACGTTTTGAAAGCAAATAAAGCCTTCTCAAGACATGCGACAACCCAGTAGTTAAACAAACAAGAGTATATAAAAGTTTCAAACAAACATGTGTGTTCCAAGACAGTAATATTTTCCTTCCTTTTTATAAAAAAAAAAAAAAGAAGAAAGAGAAAAGTTACTCACC